>NW_027495634.1:0-124947 GCF_021521415.1 Bidens hawaiensis
TTCTTGTAACACCCCGACCGAAGGCGGATTATACATCGGGGCGCCACATATTGCTTCATTACTCGCGACACTATTGGTGTCAATATTTATTAATACACATTTTATCGCGCACGCGCAGCGGGGAAAATAAAGAACATAAATCAACATAAATTAATATATTATAAAGCATAATATTCAAATAACATAAACTTGTCTTGTTACATTTTAAATCTAGGTCCAAAACAAAAGTAAACATCCTATGTGTCCTCAAGCTTCAAAGCAGCTACTGCAAACCTGAACATGTGTTAAAATAAACGTCAAACACTTGCGTGTTGGTGAGAAATCAAGTTTAATGCAATACAGTAAATCTGCGCGCAACACGTGTATGTCTAGAGTTTAGCAAGGGTGTAATCAGATTGTGATCAAGCCTAAGATAGATCATAGCTCATAGTTCAATCCGTGCTCCCAATTGAGCACAAAAACGAGAAAACATACAGTGCAAGTGTAAACAAAGAAAACCGTAAACGATAGGTCTCCCGTGTTCATCCAATGGATCCATGAAAACTTCGGAATAGGCCGAACAAAGCGGTTAATGATACACACATACAAATAACAGCCAAGTAAACATCCTCAACACATGGGATACTGCGCGACTAAAGTTCATAAACAGTTTAAGACTAAGTTTGTATGAACACATGAACATCCCAAAACATTAAAAGCAAAAAGGGATTAGGTACGAGATAACTCACATGATAAACGGTGCGATGAAGATAAATAAAGCAAGAACCAAACAAGCAAAGTTAACCTATAAATAAGATTATCGGTTTAACGATTGGTTTTAGTGTCTTGATTATAACTAACCATAGGTAATATGCATCGATTTACTTAAACAAATTATAAACATTTACTAACCGAGATCTGGGCAGAAAAGAAGAGAAAGAAAAACAGAGGCAAGGAGAGCTGGAGTTATGTTGACGGCTGCGCTGCGAGGATCTTCAGCAGGGAGAAGGAGAAGAGATTAAGTGTCTGCGTGTGAAATGTTAAAGAAAATGGCTGGGTATAAATAGGCAAACCCTAGGGAACACAATCCCGGAAAAAGGGGAAAATATCTCACCAAATCTAAGCAAAAGATATGGCAGCAGGAAAAGGGGAAAAAGCTGTCAGGTTACTGTTCACAGCACATGGGATATGTCAGGCAAACACTGTTCAAGATAAGGAAAAGAAGATCTCAAAAGATATTGTCAGTCACCTTTTTCTGTCAACCAATAGGATTGACGCGCATGCTGCGCCGAAAGTAACTTTTCAGACACAAAGCAAGTTAGGTCAACAGCACAAAAGATAATATATCACCAAAGGTAAACGGCTGGATAAATCAAGATAAAAGACACAAGACTTAGCGCGAGAAAGCTGAGTGTGCGAGCGCGAAGGCACACACAGAAGGCTGACACAGACAAACCTTAGCGCGCTGCGGGAAGAACCACAAATCCTTAGCGCGTCGCGGAACGAACTGAAATCCTTAGCGCGCTGCGGGAAGAACATAAATCCTTAGCGCGTCGCGGGAAGAATTACAATTCTTAGCGCGTCGCGGGAAGAATTACAATTCTTAGCGCGCTGCGAGAAGAACTACAAATTTACAGCGTGTCGCGGGAGGATCTACAATTCTTAGCGCGTCGCGCGGAGAAGTATCATTCTTAGCGCGCCGCGGGAAGAACTATAGTTCCTAGCGCGTAGCGCAGGAACAGTCAATCTTCACGCAGGCTTCCTTGTAAGGAGTTTAGCGCGTGGAGCTGCGCAGACATCCTTAGGCGGGAAGAGCCAAAGGACAAGCAAGGAGTTAGAGAAAAAGGGGTTCAAGGCTCAAGGGTTAAACAAGGGGGGGGGGGGGGGATGGCGACAAGAGAAAAGAAGGCGGGACGGCGGAAAGAAAAGAGAAGAAGAGGAAGGAGAGGCGGAAGAAACATTTTAAATATACATAAAGATTTATTAAAGGTTAGATTTATAAAGATTATAATTAATTTTTAAATCATAAAAAGAATCGGATCAGAAAACGGGTATCTGGGTCGGGTCGGATTCGGGCAGATGTTACAACAACAACCGAAACAAATTAGGAGTTTGTTGGTTCAATAGATTTGTAAGAGAAATTAGAGTTTGTGAAAGGAATAGTAAATGTTAATATGTATTTTTGTACGTAGGAACTATTCGCATAAAACAATTAATAGAACAAAAAAAACAAAACAAAAAAACGAATATAATCGAACCGAAACCGAAATACCGAAAAACAGAAACCGAACGGTTTGTATATATGAAAAAACCGAATTTTCGGTTTCGGTTTCGGTTTCACCCAAAAACCGAACCAAACCGAACCGTGCTCAGCCCTAATCCACACCAACACCATGAAATCAGTCGTTCACCTGCAATAATTCATCGCTACACCATATTCAAGATGACGCCAAGTCACTGTTCCGGTAGAAGGACAAAAATGCCCTATGTGCAGACTGCAGTGCACATAAGGTTATTTGACTGAAAAACTTAACATCCGTTAGTGTAAAAGACTAAAACCAAGCCAAACATGCAAATAAAGGATGGAAAGTGAAAGTCATTTTCGAAAAGGACCTATTCCATAATTTAGCCAATTCAAAAGAACAAAAATTGTAATTTCTCAGTAAAAAAAGGTAAAATGATAATCGGATAATAGAAGAGCATATATGTAATCGAAAGGTTTTATATGTAGTTCAATGGTAAGAGCCCAATAAATTTTGTAGATAATTAAACACTTTATATATAATTTTTAGTCTTGTCAAATCAAGACACATCTAAATTAAACTTAAACTTGAGTTTCTAACAAGTCAATCTCAAATAGTTTATGAACAGTTTAACGCATGCACGCCCTTAAGAAAACTTGTATTTGCATGTACCGGTAAACATAATTAATCAGAAGACAATAAAAAGAACAGGAGCACCTTTGTATTTACACAATATTGTTGCTACATACACATTATACATATACAAAGAAGGTATCCTTTCAGAACTTACAGAAATCACTCTCAAACTGCCTTTGGGCAATCAAAGTACGGGATGCCGTTTAACAGATTTAATCGACCCAAGACCAGTAGGTCTTGGGTCCCCAGATTTTAATCCTTTTCTTTAATTGTGCAGGAACAGTTGAACAGGACTGCAAACAATCTGTGGGTTGTGGACAGTGGCTGTTCCCGGCACATGACTGGTAACAAGAATTTGTTACATGAATGGAAACCTGTTCAAGGAGGAAGAGTAAGTTTCGCTGGAGAGAGCGGTGGTAGAATTACTGGTATTGGAACTGTGACAAATGGAAAAATGAAGTTAGAAAAAGTGAATTTTGTTGAAGAGTTGAAGCATAATTTGTTGAGCGTATCTCAGATTTGTGACAAAGAGTACACAGTGCACTTTACTAAAAATGAAGCAATTGTTCTGTATCCTGGTTTCAAGATACCAGAGGCATGGGTGATGATGAAAGCTCCAAGAGAAAAGAACACATATATAATGTATATGAGGTCAACTGAGATGACAACAGAAGAGTCATGTCTTCTGTCCAAGGCAACTGAATCTGAGTCCGAGTTATGGCATCGAAGAATGGGACATATACATCTTCGTAAAATGAATTACATTGTGAAAAATGGGCTAGTGCTTGGAGTTCCCTTGAAGAATTTTAACTTTGAAGATCAATGCTTATCGTGCAAGAAGGGAAAGCAACACAAGAAACCTCATCACTCCAAGAAGGTTAACTCAATTGTCAGTACCCTAGATCTACTTCACATGGATCTCTTTGGTCCCGTGAATGTAAAAAGTCTAGGTGGAACGTCATACTGCTTGGTAGTAACCGATGATTACTCTCGATCCTCTTGGGTATACTTTCTGAAGGCAAAAGATGAGACGGTTCAGTTGGTGATTAACTTGATTACCAAGGTTGAAAACATTGTTGGGAGGAAGGTTAAGTACATCAGGAGTGATAATGGGGCAGAGTTCAAGAACTACCAGATGGAGATGTTTTGCTTACAAAAAGGGATAGACCATCAGTACAGCGCCCCGTACACTCCGCAACAAAATGGGGTGGCTGAGAGGAAGAATAGAACGCTAATTGAAGGAGCCAGAACCATGCTGGCTGATGCTAAACTTCCCGTGGTGTTCTGGGCTGAAGCTGTTGCCACAGCCTGTTATATCCTTAATCGTGTTTAACTGTTAAAAGATTGAATAAAACTTGTTATGAACTCATGCATGGTAGAAAGCCAAACTTGAATGGTCTCGAACCTTTCGGGTCTCCATGTATGATATTAAAGACAAACTCCAAATTTGGTGAGAAATCCGACGAAGGTGTTTTAGTCGGATATGTTGTTGGTACACCCAATAGAAGAGTCTTTAATTTATCGAACAGCAAGGTTGAGGTGGTATGTAACACGGACATTACAAGTTACAAATCACCAAAGCCTAGCACGGGACCCGCTGAAGCTTTCGACTATGATAAACTTTTCAAATCGTTTAATTTGCCTTACTTGGATTTTGCAGAAGTTGATGAGAAAATTGCTTCACAGATTTCGTATGATGAGGAGGAAAATATTGTGCAACGTCCTCGATACGATGAGAGTCAACCTTCCTCGTTAAGTGTTGCTGATATTCCTGCTGCCTCTACTGAGGAAGAATTCTACAATCCTTGTCACTCTCAACATCAATCACCCATAGATGAACTCTCTTCGAACTTAGAAAACAATCTGGAAGTCAGTCCGGTTCCGACTACTGGAATTCACAAAAATCACCCTTTGGAGAACGTGATAGGTGATCTGTCTGACGGTGTTCAAACAAGAAGAAGTCTGAATGAGCACACTTGTGTTTACGCAAGCATTAAAGAAACGGGTATCATAAATGAATGTTTGTACACCTGCTTCATCAGCCAGATTGAACCAAAGAATTATCAAATGGCTCTAAAGGATAGCTCGTGGGTCGAATCCATGCAAGAAGAGTTAGCACAGTTCGAGAAGATGAAAGTATGGAAATTAGTTGCAAAACCAAAAGATGTACATGCTATTGGAACAAAGTGGGTTTTTAAATATAAGAGAGATGAGAAAGGAATAATCATAAGGAACAAGGCGAGGCTGGTAGTAAAAGGGTTTAATCAGCAAGAAGAAATCGACTACAATGAAGTGTTTGCTCCAGTGGCAAGATTGGAAGCAATTCGACTATTCTTGGCATTTGCTGCTCACAATGAGATGAAGGTGTTCCTGTTAGATGTGAAAAGTGCCTTTCTGAATGGTAAAGTCGATGAGGTGGTGTACGTTGAACAACCTCCGGGTTTCCCTGACCCTGATTTTCCTGATCATGTGTACAAACAGAGCAAAGCGTTATATGGGCTACATCAGGCCCCTCGTGCCTGGCACTCAACCCTGTCTGATTATTTGCTTGAGAATGGGTTCGAAAGAGGAAAGATCGATAGCACGTTGTTCGTCAAGAGAAAAGGAGGAGATTTTCTACTAGTGCAAGTCTATGTGGACGACATCATTTTTGTTGCATCCAAAGTCGCCATGTGTCAAGATTTTGAAGCAGTCATGAAAAAGAGGTTTGAAATGAGCGCCATGGGCGAATTAACTTTCTTTTTGGGATTGCAGGTAGACCAGAAGAAAGATGGGATGTTTATTCATCAAACAAAATATGTCCATGATGTGCTCAAACGCTTCAAGATGGAAGATAGCACCCCAATTTATACTCCAAAAAAAAAATAAAAAAAAATAAAAAAATAAATAAAAAATAAAAAATCACTTGTAAGTCCCCCCGGGGCGTCGCTGATCGATACGAGATCCGCACGAGGTCTAGAAGTGCGGAATCCTCCTAAACTCGTTTAATGGTGTAGAAGACGAAGAACACGATTACACATAAACAAACACACGAACAAACACACTAATGGGATAAACGAATCCGCAGATCCTTTATATTATAACCAAACCACGTTACAAACCGAACATAAACCAAAACACGACCGACCCGAGGTGAGCTCTACCTCGGGTCGTCCCACACGACTCTCCCTTTCTGTTTCTCTCTAGACAATTGAACTGAACACAAAACTCTCTAACTTTCTGGATACTAAACCATAAACAAGACACACATATATATAGAAAACCAACTTCGCGGGCTTGGGCTTGGGCCAGTAGGCGAAGTTGTTCTAACTTCACCTATGGCGTCTCCGCTGGTCAGAATTGCATAGCGACGGTCACAAAATGCACCAACAGACTCCCCTTTGACCGTTGCTCTCAATTCTAACAAACACAAAAGATCATCTGTTACAAAACATGCACCAACAGACTCCCTCTTAACTGATGATCTTCTGTTTGCTCCTTCTTGTAGGACTCGATTGCACTGTGATCTTCAAACTTGAACTTCACATATACATGCAACATCCATCCTGTCTTCAACCAGCCGTGTCTGAAACTGTCTTGTAACTCCACAAATCTACCAATCACCCGACGTCTTCCATATCAGATCTCCCCTTCAGTGTAAGCTTCTTCGACTATATCGATTGAGGTATTTGACATGCATGCATCCCCATGCCTAATTGATCATCTCAACCAATCACGTGAAGTCCTTCTAACTTCACCAACACGTGAAGTTCTTCTAACTTCACCAACACGTGAAATTGGGCTCCCTCCACAACTTCACCAACACGTCGGAATTGTATAGTAAGATAAGATTCAATCTTCAACTACTCAACATCAAGTGATCAATTTCATCACAAAACCACCTTAACAGAATCTAACACACATGACCATTAGTTAATCCAAAGCATCTTCAATCACCATGGATAACGATCAAGAACATAAACAAATTAATTCCCGATTAAATCCAACTTGTTCTAAAATGGTAACAGTGACCAATTCTCGAACGCCTTGAAAATAACATAAATAATATGCTCTGACCGCAATCCAGTAATGACAAAAACCTTCAGTTCGATTTGACTTTCTTCAGTTGGTCAACCTCAAACAACAACAATTTCTTTGCCCACAAACACCCAAATATGTGTCAATATCCAGTTTCAATCAATATCCCATTCACAACTTCAACTCCATATCCAGAGTTGACCCGTATTTGTTCTCACGTAAGACCAATAGATACCAAGTTTCACTCGTTGTCGGAACAACACTTTCGGTCTCACAATAATCTTGTACACCTGGCCATACAGACGAAAACTCCAAACAATTTTTTTTTTTAACTTCGCCTGAAAGTCAACTTCGCCTAAAAGTCAACTTCGCCCCTCATTAACTTCGCCTGGCCATAACTTCGCCTAGTCATAACTTCGCCTGGTCATAACTTCACCTGGCTGCTAACTTCGCCTAAACCCTAAAATTTAAGTGACAACTTCGCCTGAACCCAATAACTTCACCTACGGCGGCTGTTCGGCCAAAAACGCATCAGAAATGTGCCAGAAACACCAAAACGCAGATCTCGAACCATAGCATAAGAGCCTAAGGCTCTGATACCACTTGTAAGTCCCCCCGGGGCGTCGCTGATCGATACGAGATCCGCATGAGGTCTAGAAGTGCGGAATCCTCCTAGACTCGTTTAATGGTGTAGAAGACGAAGAACATGATTACACATAAAAAAACACACGAACAAACACACTAATGGGATAAACGAATCTGCAGATCCTTTATATTATAACCAAACCACGTTACAAACCGAACATAAACCAAAACACGACCGACCCGAGGTGAGCTCTACCTCGGGTCGTCCCACACGACTCTCCCTCTCTGTTTCTCTCTAGACAATTGAACTGAACACAAAACTCTCTAACTTTCTGGATACTAAGCCCTAAACAAGACACACATATATATAGAAAACCAACTTCGCGGGCTTGGGCTTGGGCCAGTAGGCGAAGTTGTTCTAACTTCGCCTATGGCGTCTCCGCTGGTCAGAATTGCATAGCGACGGTCACAAAATGCACCAACACAACTAACTATAGTCTTTCATTTTAACTTGTTCATC
Source organism: Bidens hawaiensis (assembly GCF_021521415.1). Taxonomy (NCBI): domain Eukaryota; kingdom Viridiplantae; phylum Streptophyta; class Magnoliopsida; order Asterales; family Asteraceae; genus Bidens; species Bidens hawaiensis. The sequence goes on from NW_027495634.1 coordinate 7,981, forward strand.
TAATATTACTAACACTTGAATATGGTGGTACAACATATATATAATACACACCCCTTGTTTCCTTTATTTGTTACTTCACCGACTCCGGTTGGTTAAGTTTCGAATGTCATAAGGCAAGGCTTCATGGAGGACTCCGTGTTCTTGATATATATTTACACACACATAACTTATTATACATATCACTTATCACTAACTTCTAACCCTTTTTAGTTTGTTCATCTTATTTACAAGTTCCATGGTTTGGGTTTGTATAAGACTAACCTCGGTTTAACCGAAACTAGTCCAAACCGGAAACCAAACTTTTGTTTACTAGTTTTGTTAAAATAGTTGTTTAAACATGTTTATTGCTAGACTTGAGTTACAAAAATCATTTTTACAAGTTCTTTGATATTAAGCATATGGAATCCATCTATGAACTCGTTGGGAGATGGAAACCGAACTAAACCGAAACTTTTGCTTAAAAGACTTGTAGTTAACTTTTTAGTTGTAAAATTTAAGTTTTCTTCATTTATAAACCAATATACAAGTTCTATGATATTTGGGCATGTAGAAACCATCTATGAACTATTTGTGAGATGGAGACCGAACCAAACCGAACTATACTGACTTTTACTCGCTTAAGACACACAAGTGTGTTTTTAGCTATAAGACTTGTATATTTCTTTAAAAATAGTTTACAAACTGATTTTAATTATTTTCTTAAGTACTTGGAATTGTTGGATCCAACTTGATCTCATCACATAGTTTGGATCGACAAAACCGAACACTCGCTTAACGTGCGTTGTTAGTTCTAAACAATAGATCTACATACTTGGTTAAGTGTTAATATATTTTAATGAGTTATCTCATAACAATTAATATGTTGGAAAGTTGACTTTGGGTTTGACCATTTGTCAAGACCCGAATCGACAACCCGAACACTCGTTAAAAACCCGTTTTAGTATCTTTGTCCCAAAGGAACTTGCATTTTAGCATTTTTCCCACCTTATTACTTAACATTGGTTAAGTAAATATTAAGGTTAGATACTTTAACCCGGTTTCGAGCAAACTTACATTTTTAAAAGATTGTTATTATAAATTCTTAAATAGTTACATTTTAAACATTGAACTTTAATTGTTTACTTTTTGCAACAATTTTTTTATTTAAAGATCTTCAAGACAACCATTCTAAATCCAAGATTTTATTGTCATTTAGGCCTTGCTCGTTAAACTTCATCCATCCGGTTATTCATCTTTTACCGATCAAGTTTTATACGTGAACGTGAGTAACTTCATGCCCCGTTTTCTATCTTTTGTTTTGGGGTGACATTTCATACTTATTCAAATCAAATGCTTTATACTTGAGTCTTAAACCACAAACGTTGTTGTATACTTTACTTGAATAATTGCTCGATTTGGTGTTCTATGCTTATATGCCTATGTGTTTATCGCTTTCGGTTGGTGGAATCTATAAATCCTAGACTACTTGGCATCCCCTTGTAGCAAGGTGTCGTTAACGTAATGCAATTAACGATATTCTATTAAATCCTAGACTACTTGGAAATCCCTTGTAGCTAGGTGGCACTAACGTAATTCTATTAGTGATTGTCAATTTATCCAAGTTTATAGCTATTATTTATGGTTTTGTATACTAGTTTTGTGGCTTTACATACTATATATATATTGTTCAAACTTATGCATTGCTCACCAACCTTTGTGTTGACAACTTTATTTTATGAAATGTTACAGGTTTGCATCTAGGTTGATTATGGAGTTCGGTGAAGAAAATGACAAAAATACCGTTAGGATATTAGCAAAAATGAACAATATTTGATTTGCTATATTTTGTTGTATTTGGCTTATGAATATTTGGTTATGTGACATTTTCGATGTTGTGAAATGAAATGAGTTTGTTAAATATTGTCGCTTTAAATAGTGTCATGCGCTTATGGACAATCGTTACACCTCGGCATGTTCCGCCGCCTTTGGTCGGGGTGTGACATCGGGTGATGATAAACCCAAATGATGTCAGTCCCAGACATTATGGTGGTATGTCGACGCAAATTCGCTCGGTTTTGGTTAAGTGCGTTATCATAGCGGAACTAAAAACAAAAAATAAAACAAAAATCATATAATATTTGAGGTAGATCAATTTAGTGGCGTCAGTCGGTAACACTTGAGCGTTGGGAAGATCCGAGCATTGTCGACCCCAGAAGTTGAGGTGGAGAATCAACGCAAATTCAGCTGAATCCGTTACATTGGTTATGATACTGAAATAGTGAGTCTACACGAATTCATTCGGTTTTCGTTATGCTCTTCATAGTACCGGAACTAAAACAAAAACAAAATTCAAGGCCCAATTGGGCGTTAAGTGGCTGAATCGGCACTTAGCGGCACCAAAGTTTATAATTGTTATATAACTAGGTATTTACCCGGCGTGTTGCGCCGGGGCAGGTTGGTAAAACCCAAGAATTACGGCGATAAGTCAACTTGAATTAGGTCGGTTTCGATTACGTGTGTTATTGTGCCGAAACTAAAACAAAAAAAATATGAAAATTGAGGTGGGCTGATGAGGTGGCGTCGGTTGGTAAAACTCGACCATTGTCGATCTCGGGTGATGAGGCGCCGAGTCTATGTAAATTTGATCGGTTTTCGGCACGTTCGTTACGGTGCCGGAACTAATACAAAAGGCGTGAGGCTACGCGATTTCGGCCGTTTTTCGTCACGTTCATTACAGTGTTGGAACTAAAACAAAACAATAAAAATTATACAAAACAAATTTGTTACGTTTGTTAAAAATCAAAGCTAAAACATAGTGAAAAAATATCCTTAACAATAAGATGCCGTCGAACTCCTATTTATATTAACATATGATACCAATGACTCAATAATGGACTTACTGCACCAAAACTCTTATTTATTATTTAAACAAAAAAAAACACATAAAATAAATAAAAGAAACAAACAAAATAAACATGTTCAAGAATTAATCATGCCTCTACATAAGAAAAATGGTCAAAAACCAAATGCCAAAATTGATTTATACTTAGTGCCATAAAGCTGCTCGAACCTGCATCAAACAACATTCATTATTTTCATTTGCATTAACAACCAACACACCAACCAACACACCAAGACATCATATTTGTTTAAACATCAAAATGAATTACATGAAAACAAAACTAAATTAATAAAATATTTAAAAAAAACTTTTGTGACACCAAACTTGTTAATTATACTATAGTAATAATAATAGTAGTAGTAATAATAATAATAATAACTAATATAAAATTTTTTCATTTAATGCGAATTACCAACATAATTCGTTTTGATAATTTCGTGATAACAATCAATATATTAGTGATTACTCTAAATTTGATTGTTTTGTTAATGATTATGATTAAATTGATTACAACCATCCTTTTATAAGCCAACCAATCCTAGATTAACGCCAATCAGTATTAAACTAAACTGGAGAAAAATAACTCAAAAGGAGCCACCTTAGCGAATCTATTAAAACTCAAGGATCCGATGCAAGTAAAGAATAAGCCTCCAAAACATAAATTCAATAACCCTAATATAAAGAGTAAATAATATGACCATAATTATGATAACAATAAAGTGATAAACAAAACAAAACAAAACTATAGTAACAATATAATTTAGTTTAAATACTTAAATAAACTGTGAGGTTATCCTACCATATTTAATTTTTAATTCAAATGTCTTTTTTCTTTAAATAAAAATTAGGCTCACGGCATTATTCTTATTAATAAAAGTTAAAAAAAAAGGTAATGGGTCTTATGACTTTAGTTTATTAAAAATTTGTAACAGTGACACTTGTCATTTTTCATTTTCATGTACTTGACCCGTCTTGTATGTCTTGTATACGGATCTTTATTATTAATAGGTATATTGGTTTTTATTAATCCCAACTATTATCTTTTGGTCACTGTCGATCCCAACTAACGAATTAGCTCATGACGGTCCCAACTTTTAACGTATTTGCTTCCAATGGTTTGCGACTAACATAATCCTAACGCCGTTAGTTGCAGGTCGCCGGAAAAATGTTTTTTGGTGGAAATCTCACATTTTTTTCATGGAAAACTCAACATTTTCATCCCAAACATCTTTGTAACTTTGTATTGGACCTTTAGGAACCTTTTTCTAGTAAAAGCCCCAGCAATTGAGGTCGTCGGAACCCTAGAACCATCGTCGGAATCGGTTGGTGGTGCTCAAGTGGTGGTGGTTGGTTGGTGGTGAGTCAATTGGTGGTGGTGGGGGTGTTCAATTTGTGTTTTCCAAGAAAAATGTGAGTTTTCAGGCCAAAAACATTTTTCCGACAACCTACAACTAACAGTGTTGGGAATCTGTTAGTTGCGGACCGTTGGAAACAAATACGTTCAAAGTTGGGACTGTCAGGAGCCAATTCGTTAGTTGGGACTGGCACTGACCAAAAGACGATAGTTGGGATTAATATAAACCAATATACCTTATTAATAAAAGTCGGGTGTTATATTTCAGTTATGATGTGTATCTATTATTGTGTGATTTGAAAACTCTATCTCAAACGACATTTCATGTAATTAATTGCATTTAATCAAAGTCCATGGGCTAAAACTCTCAAATCCAAACTTTCTGGGAAACTCAATCCGTCGCGGTATGCAAAGGAGTCCACCTTCACGCATAAATTGCAGGGGTTTTTACGGTTTATTAAAGTTAAATTTTATTTACATAACCATATTATTATTACTATTATTTACATAACTATATTATAAAGATATTCAAGAGTGGACGGCATATTGCGTCCATTATTATATATTAATTTTTACTACATTATTTTTATTCAACTTATTCTCCAAAATATGACATAATTTGTTCAAAACACCTTCACTTTTTCCTCAAGTTAGTGTAATTACACATGATTAACAAATTAAAACTTTTCTACATCAAATCACTTTTCGTGGGCAACTCACTTTCCGTGGATGAGTACTTTATCAGTTGAGTCAGATCAATATTATTAAACTAAGACGATTTGTATGCTATATAGATAAATGCGAGAATTTTTTATGGGCATAAACACTGTTGGGCCTTAGGGCGTCGATCTCCCAGTCCCACCCTATGGGTCAGGCATGCAAAAACCTCTACTTTTGTAAGCAGGACAATTTGTGACCATTATTTTCCATATTCATGTACTTGACATGCTTTGTATGTATTCACGTTATTGTAATATTGTAATTTGTGACCTTCCTTATTAATAAATGTCAAGCATTTATTCATTTATGTTGTGTATTTATGATTTATATGTATTTACGTTATTGTAATATTGCAAACTCCACCACAAACGCTACTTCACGTAATTCTGTACATTAATTGCATTTGATCAAAGTTTAGGGATTGAAACTGTCAAATTCAAAACTTTATGAGAAATATCGTCCATTACGCTACGAGAAGGATGTCTTTTATTCGCTTCATGATACGTGACAATTCTAAGGTTCCAAATTTATTTTCTGTTGGGTAACGATACGTGACAGTTTCACCCTTGTGTATCACGATACGCAGCCGACACCAAATATAACCGTGGACATAATTGGGCCGCCACATGCAAAGACCACTCCCTTCAGTCTTTGCGATATGTAACGCGGACATCTGAGCGCAAAATTTGGACATGACTCCAAGTTATTATCCAATATTCTTTCCAAATGGGTTTAGATTTGACTAATTTACGTATAGATGTTTCTAGAACTCTCTTCTAGCGCAACTTGACTTTTCTTTTTTCCCAAGTTCCTTGATTTCATCCATAATTATGTTTATCTCCTTTCAAGTTTGATTTTTGAAACAAATCTTTCGAATTAAACGATATGATTAGATCATGAATTAGTAAATTTATGTAAATGATTCATGTAAATGATGATGAACAACAAATATTATGTTATGGATAACTGATGGATGAGTAAACGAATCAAGCATAACAGGTGGGGTTAACCAATAACTAGGGGGCAAACGATCAGAGCTCGGGCTTGGCTCGTTTAACTTACATAGAGCTCGAGCTTTATTTTCAAAACTCGAGCTTGGCTTGTTTGTAGATTTTCAAGCTCGAGCTTGGCTCGGGCTTAACTCGATTACTATTTATCAATTAACTTTTATATAATTATTTTTATATATTAATTAACTATTATTAAATATATTTTTTAAAATTATATGAATGACATGCTTATTTAGGTTTGCGGGCCGGCTTAAGCTTGGACTCGTGCTAGGGCTTGTTTATCAAACGGGCTTACCTTTAGGTTCGAGCTCAGGCTTGGTTAAGCTCAGTTCGCTTGAGCTATTTAACGAGGTGATCCTGAATAGCTCACGGACAGCTTGACTTGTTTTTACCCCTACTACCAATGTGAGGTAGAGAAGAAGAAAAAGATTTGAGCTTTTGGAAGGTTCGGCCCCTTAAGTATCAAAGTGGTTTAAAACTAAGTAAAAATAAATTATCTTATATTAAGTTGAATCAATTTATACTTTTACGTCATGCTTGCGGTGTGCATATAATGTATACATGAGAGCCCTGGGGGGAGTTAAATTGCTTTAACTTTACGTAATTTTACTAATCTCGTGAAAATAACATTAAACGTGTTGGAGATTAAACATGCATATGTGGTGGTGTTGATAGCCCAAAGACAAGGGTGCATGTACCAAGCGGTCGGTATTTCTGTAGTTAAGTGTTATGTGCCTTATGTCTAAAGCTTGTTGTAAAACTACTATCGAACTGAGGGTCTCATCGGAAGCATCATCTCTCTATTCCTACGAGAGTAGTGGCAAGGTTGTCTGAATCTTACCCTCCCAAACCCTACCATAACTTTGCTATTGGTCGAATTTATCGAGTACGATGATGAATCACTTTTTATAATTTTAAAAATATGAAAATGTATGTCAATAGTTTTGCGAAATAAATGGTAAGGTGTTCAACTTGAAAATAAAGGTGTCCAAAAAATTCAAATCCCGATCCAAATCCGTATATGAAATATCCAAAAATCCGAATCTGAATTATCCAAAAATTCGGATGTTTGAAATTTTGGATATCCGAATTTTCGGTTCGGATTAAAATAGTGATTTTGAAAATTTTCAGATAGTTCAGATATACGAATTATCTGAAATATTTTTTAATTAAAAGATAATGGATATTATGTATAAATTTCAGATAGTTTTTTGATATTTTGGATATTTTGATAAAATCTGGATATTTCGGATATTTTGGATATGTTTTGTATCCTGCAGATAATATTTAGGACATTTTGGATAGTATTTTTTGGAAATTTTGAATATCCGAAATATTTTTGAACGTAGTTCTTTATTTTTTTATAATAATTATTTTTTTCTAGTTTTTCGGATATCCAATTCACTATCTGATCGAGTATCCGAATTTCGGATTTGGATAGTAAAATCCACTATCCAAAGGTCCCGATTTCTTAATTTTAACACCCCTACTCGTAAGTACTTTGAATAAAACATCATTACATAAGTAAGTGAAACTTTTGTACTAGCTAGATAAGCATTAAAATTTTTAAACGGATGATGACCGAAATTTAAAAATTCTACGGTGACATTTTAAACCGGTTCGATTTTGGTGTGATAAGTAAGTTGTGGATGTGACATCAAGTTAAACAAGAAAAGTAGAATTGCACATTAACTTATCAATAAAGTACATATTACATAGTTGCATCATGGAAAGTGGTGCATTATATAATTGCACAATTATTTATGCTTCAACAATACGAAATATAAGTTACTAAGTTTATTTGCGCCACCAGTAAACGCCACTATCCTCTGCACCTTCATCCGGTTCAACAAAAATGCACTCCTTTGTTTCTCTCCAGAAAGCTTTTAGGATCGGCGTATCATCGTACTTGTAGTAGTCACCTAGAATGGGCTTGATGGCCTTGGTTGCCTCAGGCAAATGATAATGTGGGATGTTTGATATCAGATGATGAACCACATGAGCACATGTTACGTTATGAAAAATACTATTAATGATCCCGTAATCCCTGTCAACAGTCGACATGGCACCTCTTATCCAGTCCCACTCTCGCGAGTCGAAGTGAGGTAAGGAAGGATGGGTATGGTGCACAAAACTGAAAAAGATGAAATGACCGTTTAAAACCAACAAAGGAACTCCGTATATGCAAAATAACCATGTGAAACTTGTGGCTAAAGAAATCTTATATAGTGCATACAAGGCTACAACCAGTCCAGCATCAGAGAGCCAAATATATTTCCTCTCACTATCATTGAACAAAGGACTTTGAGGGTAAAAGTGACTCACAAACCCGTCGTATTTCCTGCCGTGGATATTGAAAGCGAAGTACATTGGATAGCTAAGAACTAGCCTACCGAAAGTCATAAACAAGTTGCCTAGCGGGTTGTTTAGAACTTCGGAATACAAGGTATCAGCCTTCCGTTTGGGGATCCAAACTTCGTCGTACTCCATTGAATTGGTGTGAGCATGGTGACTACGGTGACTGTATTTAAACGAAAAGTATGGAGTGAGGAATGCGGAGTGGAGGACAAAACCAAGTGTGTCATCAAGCCACTCGTATTCGCTAAAGGCATGATGGCCCAAATCATGACCGACGGTCCATGCACCCATAAAACAAGTACCTTGGACGAACCAATAAATTGGCCATGCTATGTACTTAAGGGGTGTAGGTAGAAGAGGAATGCAAGTTGATGCAAGTCGGTAAAGCGTGTAGATGACGGCTAAGTCAGATATGAGGTGGTAGAGAGAGCGTAAGAGATCACGTTTATAACAGTGAAGTGGTATCGCTTTTTTAAGATCACTAATCTCGAATGGTGGTTTTTTGACAGGAACACGTTCAAGGACGTTTTTGTCATCGCTATTAACATTCATCTGGCCGCCTGCTCCCATCTTGACGGTTTAACCTGCGAAAGGTTACATATTGGTTAATTACTATGCAATAAATAAACTTAAGCATATATAAGACTGTTAATGTGGATCTATAAGACCAAAAAGATACCTCAACCAGAAGAATTGTGTTTACCTGTTGGTTTGTTTTCAAAATAGGCTAAGCTCCTTGCATTTTATACTAGGAATTTGGGAACTGTAGCTTGTCTGATTCCACTAATAGTGGGATGTTAATCTATGATGGCTTCCATAATTATTCTCCATATCAACAACCAAGGTATTGGATGTATATGTTAACTTTAGATTAGAGTTAAGATAAATTGTGCTTAATTACAAAATACATGATGGCTAGTTTCCTCCCTTTGCCAACTTTATGCAAATACATTCCTGATAAGACGTTTAGTCAATATATATCATTTCGTGTATCAAGTACAAAATGCCATTACAATTTCAATATAAAACAATATATTAGTTTGGTGATCTATAGCCCTTGGGCGAAGCGTACATGTTGGGCCAGTAGTTTAGATTTGTATGTTTCGTTCAAAATAAATTATATATAGTGTAACTATACCCGTTTTCGTCTGAAAATTTTGAGCCCCTCACCTCCTATCAGATCTACATATGCGTGTTTCCCCTATCCAAAGACCAAAACGTGATCTGAGGAGGCAAGTTTTGAACCAAATTCGTCTTCACATACGAGTTTTGTTTTAGCCAATCAAAAGTGTTCTAAATCTGTCGTCGGAAAGTTTTGATCAAAATTCGTCTTGGACGACCAAACTTAGTTACTCTATCTTCTTTAATATTTAATTATTATAACTAATTTAACTTATTTTAGTTTTTCTTTTATAACTTTAAAAAAAATTAAGTTTTACAAAATTTCGAGTATACCTTTGAGACGTGCTTATTTTTACCCGTGTGCTGGTATAAATTTTACTTAAAGCCGAGTCGAGTCAAATTTATATCGAATTATGAGACGTTGAGACGGTCAAGTTTTGACATGACTCGGTTTTGAGTAAATTTATATTGACACGTAAATAAAAATAAGTACATCTCAACGGTATATTCTAAATTTTGTAAAACCTTATAATTTAAAAGTTATAGAAGAAAATCTAAATATAAGCAAAGTTAATTATTTCTATTAAATATTAAAGAAAAAAGAATAACTAAGTTTGGGCGTCCGAGACATATTTCGATCAAAACTTGTCGAAGAATACGAATTTGAAACACTTTTGATTGGCTCAAACAAAACTCGTTGCAGTGACAGATTTGGTTCAAAACTTGTCATCACCGACGGTTTTAAATGAATCTGTTGCGAATATTCAAAAACTTAAGGACATTTTGGGGCTCTCGCTTTCTTCAAAAGCTTGATTTTAAAAGTTTTACAAATAATAAAGCACCAAGTACTTTTAATTCTTTTGAATCTTTACAATTTTGCACTAGCAACTTGTGTCAACTTAAGATATAACTAAAAGTTTGTTTCATCATCTATAACCACATATTGATTTAAATTTCAATTTTAAACCAACTATTTCAGGATTTTTAGACTATAATAACTTTTTCGTACGTTTATATGTTTCCAAAAAAGTCACACCATAAATACGAGCATTTTATTCTCTTAATTTAAGTATGGTATTGCTATAGTTTTAAAAATGAAAAAAATTATTAATATGTTATGTAGTGGTGTTCTCATTCAGTTTTGACAGGTCTTATGTTAAACCTGTGAGTCCAATTGTTAGAAACAATTTTGTGACTACAAAAACCAAATTGATGACCGGTTTTAACGTTTAAACCGACTCATGAATACTTATAATTGTTACGTGATTAACAGTGTATGTGCTCAAATACATGTCGTATCGTGCGGGCATCTCGTAATTAAGAAAATAGGCATGTTGGCGGCTATGGTAGGAGACGTGTGATTTCTAAATTTTACTTTTCATTTTCAACCTAAGACGATAAGACTTATGTTATATTCGTCAATCTTGGTGGATAAATGTCACTTCTGTTTAGTAGTATTTTTTATCATAGTTTGGTTAATTTTTTTTAGCTTATTTAGCTTTAAACTTGTAAAGTTATATTATATCTTATCTTAAATATATATAAACGAAACCTTTAAAAGCTATCTGATTGTTTTCTACACTTTCTCAAGCCACCAGATTATTTTATTTGTCAAGGGGGGATTCTCATGCATCCGACCCGAATTCACGGGTATTAGTCTCATCAAACCCAGATAACCCTTAAACGCCTTATAACATCTCATTATATTAAAATTAATCTCACCAAATATTTTATATGAAAATTATATGAATTAGGGATATACTACAATTAATATCCAATTTCTTTACAAAAAGATATTATTTATATTAAGAAACAATTTTATAGTAAAAAAATAATAAACAGGTAATGTGTCACACCCCAACCTACGGCGGAAATGTCAGGGCGTGAGCTGATTGCCACAGCTCACAAGGTATTATAATGCAATTGTAAAGCGACAATATCTAATTAATTTATTAATTGTCAACGAATATTTAAGTACAACAAAAATAGAGAAAATTACAATGCAAACCAACTATTCTTGTTTATGTTTAACATCCTAAGGTCATCTCTACGTGAGCTTCAGTTCGATAAGCAATCCAATCTATAACCTGCAAGTGCGCACAAAATATATATATATATATATATATATATATATATATATATATATATATATATATATATATATATATTTGTCAACAACACATGTTGAGTGAGTAGATTCACCAGTTTTGACACAAACAAAATGATAATATATAATGATATAAATAATAGAGTAAAAATAAGCAAAAATGTTATCTGTGAGTATAAACAATGAAAGTGTTAAGCAAGTAATGAGTGTCGGTGAAACCATTGCCAATGCGATCGGGTTCCGGCCACTACGACGGTCGTATGATCATACTATAAAGAGATTATGTTGGACCTCTCCGAATGTGATTCAAGTAAGCAAGTAAGCAAATAGCAAGTAACAAACAGTCATTCAATTGATACACAACACAAAGATCACAGTTTGCGTTTGAGAAATAATAAGATAAATAATTTGATAAATGGTACGCAAGTTTCCCTAAAACATTTGAAAACAAGTAAAATAGGGGAGTGATTACTCACCTGATCGGATTACTCACGTGAAAATGATGAACCATTCGAGATACACCGACAAGGATTCCTAGTTAAATAATATAACATGAATTAACTATAAAATGTATAACATGACTTTAATGAATTAAGATGTCGATGTAATTTGAGTTATGTTGCGATTTGAGTTATGTTGTGATTAGAATTATCATTGCTTGATCGATTGAACTCTACGGTTACTGTTATTAATAGTCTAATTAATTATAAATTCCCAAATAATTACCCATAATATAAGATTAAATACTTAAATAATTTAGATAATTAAGATATAGGATATTCTTATAATAAAAATATCTAAAGAAAAAATAAAATAATTACAACAATGTGTAGATAATTAAATATAGTATGTTGTTGGATACAAATAAATACGTTGTTTAAAGCTTTTAAGAAAATCTATTCAAGATGTTTAGTATATATATAATATATACACATAAAATATATATAAGTAAGTTTATAAAAATGCTCAACGACAAGTAAACACCAATAATGATGTCGGATTTTAAAAAGGTTAGAGTCTATTAGTAATATGTAATTACAATACTTACATAAATATATAGACATACATGATTATGTATATATATATATACACACGAAAACTTAGCGAAAGTAATAGATCAAACATAACTTAGTAAAGTTGGCTTAACAAAAGTAATGTTTGTTTAGTATTTACTAATAATTATAATAATTATAAATCATTTAACATTAAAATAAAATAATAATAAACAATAAATAAACAAAAATTGACCAAGATCCGGCCACTGCTGGATTCGGACCCGGGCAGGTGGCCGACATAGCGTAACAACACACAAGAACCACCAACTGCTCTGCACGTTCAGATGGTAAACAAACACAAACAAATAATTAAAAACAGTATCCCGATTTTCCCCCAAATCATATGAACCCTAGATTCCGAAATCGCTTAATCTGATGCATATTTGTACAATTATTGTTAGGGCTATTGATTAGAGATCACCAAAGATTAACAAGCATTGATTAATTACCAGCTACAAGTGGAAATCGACTGTGAACGGCCATTGCACCTGCACGGCATGTTCTTGAGCTCGTTGGAAGGCTGGACGGCATCCTTGGGTGAAATTGATTAGGATTTTAGGGTCGACGACTCTTGATAATCGTGCAGACACACTTAATTGTGACATAAACGGTTTTAATTGTAATAATCCCATTCTATTAATGACGGCTTCAATATATTAACCATTACGAATTGTTTTAATCCTGTTTCCTAATTAAGCATGTCGGCAAGGTCGATTTAGCAAGTTTGACAAAATTGATAAATCAATTCCATAATTTAAACGATAATTGGGGTGCAAGAATACTAAACGGGTCATCGGGTACGGGTTCGGATAATGAATATGGGTTTGGATTATTGGGTAAAAGGATTAACATATATTAATTATCCAGATTTGCATAAATGGTCCCTGCAGTTTAAGCGTGGGCGCAAAAGAGATTAAAAGTATAGTTTAGGGTGTAATTTGTATATAAATGAAAGTTATTTTGATAAAATAAATAAATACAATAAATAATAATAATAATAAAATATTAATGACTCGATAAACGCGATGCTTCGTTAATTAAACCCGATAACAAAAACAGGTCAGTTATATATTATATGAAAAAAAAACCGAGTTGTTACATAATGGGTCTCACAAGACTCAGATAAAGATAGTTTTTAAACGGGTTATAATGTCTTATTTATTTGTGAAACCATTTCATCATTAAACCCGAGATATATTATTAACTTCCTTACAATTAATAAAGTTAAACTCCAAAAAAATATATATATTAGAAACCAAAAATGAAAATAACCCCTGTAATACGGGGATAAAACCTTGTATGTATATAAACGAATTTTTAAAATCTCTTGGGTTGCTCCCTACATTCTCTCAAGTCACCAAATTCTTTTATTTGTAAATGGAGGCTTCTCATGCATTTGACCCGAAATCACGGGTATGGGTCTTACCAAACCTAGATAGCCCTTAAACGGGTTATAACATCTCATTAAATAAAAAATTAATCTCATCAAATATTTGATATGAAAATCCTATAAAAAATGGATATACTAATAATTAATATATGGTTTAAAAAAAGATATTATTTGTAATTGAGAAACAATTTTATAGTAAAAAACATAAGCGGGTCATGGGTCTCACAAAACCTAGATAGTTTTTAAAACGGGTTATAACATCTCATTTATTTGTGAAACAATTTTATCATCAAATCCTAAGTCTATTATTTACTTCCTTACAATAAATAAAATAAAAATCCAAAAAAATATAAAATATTACAAACGAAAATGTAAAACAACCATGTAATACGGGGGGATAAAAGCTAGTTATATATATAAACGAAACCTCCCTATATTCTCTCAAGTCAACAAATTTTTTTAATTTGTAAATGGAGATCTCTTATACATTCGACCCGAATTCACGGGTATGGGTCACACCAAACCCAGATAGCCCTTAAACGGGTTATAGCACATCATTAAATTAAAAATTAAAATCACCAAATATTTGATATGAAAACCTGTAAATATGGATATACTAAAATTGAGTATTCGACTTTTTTAAAAGATATTATTTATAATAAATAAATAATTTTATAGTAAAAAAATAAGCAGGTCATGGGTCTCAGCAAATCCATATAGTTTTTCAACTGGGTTATAACATCTCATTTATTTGTAAAACTTCTTCATCATCAACCCCTAAATATATTACTCCCTCCGTCCCAGTCAAAGTGTCTTAGTTTGAAAAACTTAAAATTTAAGATAGATTAAATTATTGTTTTCTTTGCTTACCAAATAACAATAATGCCTTTGAAAATTGGGTCCATGAATATTGTTTATTAATGTTAGTTGTATGTTTAAGGTAAACTTGGAAATTGACTAATAAATTTTGAAAATGGACATTTGTAATATGACAAATAAAAAAGGAAATGTAGACACTTTTAATGGGACATGGGATATTAACTTCTTTATAATAAATAAGATTAAAATCCAAACAAATATAAAAATATTAGAATCAAATAATGTAAAGCAGTCCTTATAACACTGCGGATAAAAATTAGTTATGTAATTTTGAAATCTATCTATTCTAATAAAAGCCTACTATTTTTGCCACTTGTTAATACCATAGCCCTCCTCACATATTTGTCAACCAATTTTCATATATGGTCTTTATCTTTTAAGTCATTTCAATATATGACATTAAAATTATAGGTTTATTCCAACTAAATCCATTACTACATATAATAAGTATTCTCCATATGGATTGACAATAGACGATTAGTGAATTTTAAAGTATTAATTAAAGTGTTTATTATGGTTTATATTCAAAATAATAAACAATAAACATTCAATTCATAATATGTGGAATGAGAACAATCGACTTGGACTAAATCCTGATAACGTCAGCGGCTAAGGCTTAGCCTTTAATACCTAAAAATACATATGATTTTAAAACTAAAAGTTTTCGTGTTGACCCGAAACCTAGAATTCGGACCAAAGAACCAACCTGAATTACTTCGGTTCAGGTTTGGGTTTGTATTTTTTCTTGGGTTCAAGTTTCTCAGGTCAGGATAGTTTGGGTTTATGTACGGGTTTTCTTGGGTTGGGTTTCATGTTACGGGTAAAAGTGGCAGCCCTACTTTCAACGATTATAAATAAGAATCACTACATTCATTTTATGTAACTTTAAATCTTATAATATTATTCTAACTTAGAATAATCAATCTTATTTGAACATGGTTTTAATGTTAGTATGTATTTTTTATTTTCCTGCCAATTACATTCATATGAAATAAACAAATCATTTTGTTATATTTAAATTTTTGGTTTTTATGTTGCTTGATTATACAATTTTTAATTGTAAAATATAAAGTCAATTAAAAATTTGTCATACACAGAATATTAATGGCAACAAATTTATCATGATCTATCTATTTCAAATTATAAATATTCTAAGGATGATTATATCATCAAAGTTCAGGTATATGGGTTTTGGGATAATCATGTTTTTTTTTGGATAAACATGAGCAAATGTTCTCAAATGGCATCATATTAATTGATTAAATGCTATGATATTTTATGTGTATGAATATATTTTTTATTAGTATCATGGATATATATTATCATTTATATAGAGTTGGTATGTACTTGGAGAACCTTTTTTTTTCACACGGACAACTATATACGGTTATATCAAAAGTTATAAGCAGACATATATGTTACTTTATTAAGAGTTACAAGTAGACATGAACTATAGAATTTGATTTTTGATAAACAATGTATACATGCTAATACAATCACAAATGTAGTGTAAAATGAAGTTTTTACCTATTTTTAACATATTTGTGGAATCTTAGTTATGTAATTCCTGTAATTTTAATTTAATTGTAATTGTATTAATAATATATGATCAATTTGTTGACTGTATTTTATTTAATGGTCAAAGTTTAAAATTTTCAATAATTACATGTGTAACACACGTGCCTCAAACTAGTGAATTATAAAACATTCAAGTGGTTAGTAATGAATTCAGGAAATTTCTAAAGTCTCCTACAACCGCTTCAAACTTTACAATTGGTTAGGCCAGCTGTGCACTGGAAATTCAGAATAAATATTGATTAATATAAATAACATGTAGGATTAACTAAATATGGATACTAAATAGCTGGATATATTAAAACAAGCTGCTACAATTAAATATTATTATGCAACAAAAACTGTTGCGTCTATTACGAAAATAATACAAATTTTTCGAATTCAACAATAATCTAACTTAACTTGGGGCAACATTACACTCAAAACGCGACGGCGTTACTCTCAATGTATGTCCCAAAACGCCGGATCTAACACCGAACGGATTTTATTCTTGATAAGCGATCGATCCGGGTACGGTATAAACAATCGATCGAACAAATAATATAAAGATAATATTGAACGACTCCTTAATCGGAAATAAAAGATTGATAACATTAGACGAACTGATCCCACCCAAGGTGAGCTCCCCTTGGGTGGTTTGATTACACCATGAAAAGTACACACATTAACAAAACAACAAAGTCTTATTTATAGCAAAAACATTAATATTCTAGAAGCTCATCTCCGTTGAAGCTAAACGTGTGTCTCGAAGCTCTCGTCTCAGATCCGGATTACACGCCAACAAAAATCGATTGATTGACCATTATATGTAATGAGTTTCGCCACATTGATATCGCAAGTCACAACTTTTGGTCTTACACTCATTATAGTATCGTCGATCTCCACGAGCGTTGCAAATCCTGATTCCTGTCAAATTTAGAAACAAATCTGTCAAATTTAAATACAAATATATAAAGTTAGAATAACCCGAATAAAACCACAATCTTATATATAAAAACCCGGCAAACCTTAAGAAAAAACAACATGAAACACGTAAACAAAAACCCAAAGCAAAAATCCAAAACTCAGTTTTCACTTTACCTCTAAAACCAAACCTGACCGAAACAAACCCAAGCTCGAATATCCAAAACATATACTGTAGCTAAACCCAAATTAGTAGAGTACCCTAATATTAAATCCACTACAACTAACAAACCTACATAAGCAATAAAACACAAACTATCCCATTCGTGTGTTTGTTTGTGTTTAATCGTGTTCTTCGTCTCCAACATCATAAACGAGTCTAGAAGGATTTCGCACTCCTAGACCTCGTGCGGATCTCGTATCGATCACCATCTCAACCGGGGACTTACAAGTGGTATCAGAGACTTAGGCTCTTATGTTATGGTTCGAGATCTGCGTTTTGGTGTTTTTGGCACGTTTCAGAGGTTTTAGTTGGAAAAGACGGCAGGGGCGAAGTTATAGGGTTTTGGCGAAGTTGTCGCTAGAATTTTAGGGTTTTGGCGAAGTTAAATTTTGACGAAGTTACAGGAAGGTGAAGTTAATGAATGGCGAAGTTACAGGAAGGTGAAGTTAATGAAGCGTGAAGTTAACAAAGGGCGAAGTTATCTGGTGGTGAAGTTATCAGGTGGTGACGTTATCAGGTGAAGTTATCAATATGTTTTCCTTTTTCCTCCGACGTTCAAGATATGGTATTCCCAAAAGAAAAAGTATTTTCAGGAAATTTTCTTGAACGAAATTTTCATATGTCATTCTTATGAAAAGATGATCATTGAGGAAAATTTTGGTGATAATATTTTTTTGGAGTTTCCGTCCGAATGATCGGGTTTACACGATTATTATGAGGCCGAAAACGTTGTTCCGACAAAGAGTGACAATTGGTATCTCTAGGTCTTACAATTGAACAAATACGGGCCAGCTATTTAAATGAATTTATGGACCCGTTTGGATATGGAGTTGAAGTTGCAAATGGGATATTAAATAAAGCTGAAAATTGACACATATTTAGTTATTTGAGCGTATTTTGCAAAGAAATGAGGGGGCTAAAAAGTTCATTTGAAAATGTGTTTTCTTAGCAAAATTGAAGATGCTTGGGTAATAAAGATCATGGAGGCTTGATTAAGCTGTTGATGATTATTACAGGGCATGTGTGTTAGATTCTATCAAGGTGGTTTTGTGATGAAACTGATCATTTGCTGTTGAGTAGTTAAAGATTGAACCTTATCTTACGAACCGATTATGGTTGAGATGATTGGTTAGGCACCAAGATGCAGATCAAAGATTTCGATCGATATAATTTGGATGGGCTTACACTGAAGGGGAGATCTGATATGGAAGACGTCGGGTGATTGGTATATTTGTGAAGCTACAAGACAGATTCAGACACTGCTGGTTGAGGACAGGTTTGATGTTTGCATATATATATGTGAAGTTCAATCTTGAAGATCACAATGCAATGTCTAAAGATCGAGTCCTACCAGAAGAAGAACACAGAAGATCATCAGTTAAGGGGGTGTCTGTTAGTGCATGTTTTATAACAGATGATCTTTAGTGTTTGTTTGAATTGAGATCAACGGTCAAGGGGGAGTCTGTTAGTGCATTTTGTGGCCGTCGCTATGCAATTCTAACCAGTTGGGGGAGAAGTTGTGGACGGAGCCAACTTCGCCATAGGTGAAGTTAGAACAACTTCACCATAGGCCCAAGCCCAAGCCCGCAAAGATGTTTATCTATATATATGTGTGTTATGTTTAGGGTTAAGGTAGTTGAACAGAAAAGAAAAGTGAGGGTGAGAGCAGTAAAGTTGTCTAGAGAAAAACAGATAGTGAGAGTCTTGTGGGCAGACCCGAGGTAGAGCTCACCTCGGGTCAGCCGTAACATGTTTTCTCTTTCGGTATGTAATGTGTTTTGGTTTAATATATAAAGCGATCTGGAGATCCTTTTATCCCATACGTGTGTTTATTCGTGTTTAATCGTATTCTTCGTTTCCAACACCATAAATGAGTCTAGGAGGATTCCGCATGACCTCGTGCGGATCTCGTATCGATCACCATCGCAACCGGGGACTTACACTCTGTCAAATAGGGTGCAAGCAAATATTATTTATCTTTAGGAAGACTTGATATGTCAATTATGTGAGTTTTAACGTCTTCAGGTGTCAGTTGGCACAAACGTCCGGTGATTATGTTTGCGTTTAGAAAACCGAATGGCTTTCCTAAACGAATGAACTTCTCATAAAAATACCTTAAATTAAAAAAAAAATAAACATTATAAAGTTAACGGAATCAATAATATATAAAATCACATTTTTTTCATGGAAAACTCAACATTTTTTTCATGGAAAACTCAACATTTTCATCCCAAACATCTTTGTAACTTTGTATTGGACCTTTAGGAACCTTTTTCTAGTAAAAGCCCCAGCAATTGAGGTCGTCGGAACCCTAGAACCATCGTCGGAATCGGTTGGTGGTGCTCAAGTGGTGGTGGTTGGTTGATGGTGAGTCAATTGGTGGTGGTGGCGGTGTTCAATTGGTGTTTTCCAAGAAAAATGTGAGTTTTCAGGCCAAAAACATTTTTCCGACAACCTACAACTAACAGTGTTGGGAATCTGTTAGTTGCGGACCGTTGGAAACAAATACGTTCAAAGTTGGGACTGTCAGGAGCCAATTCGTTAGTTGGGACTGGCACTGACCAAAAGACGATAGTTAGGATTAATATAAACCAATATACCTTATTAATAAAAGTCGGGTGTTATATTTCAGTTATGATGTGTATCTATTATTGTGTGATTTGAAAACTCTATCTCAAACGACATTTCATGTAATTAATTGCATTTAATCAAACTCCATGAGCTAAAACTCTCAAATCCAAACTTTCTGGGAAACTCAATCCGTCGCGGTATGCAAAGGAGTCCACCTTCACGCATAAATTGCAGGGGTTTTTACGGTTTATTAAAGTTAAATTTTATTTACATAACCATATTATTATTACTATTATTTACATAACTATATTATAAAGATATTCAAGAGTGGACGGCATATTGCGTCCATTATTATATATTAATTTTTACTACATTATTTTTATTCAACTTATTCTCCAAAATATGACATAATTTGTTCAAAACACCTTCACTTTTTCCTCAAGTTAGTGTAATTACACATGATTAACAAATTAAAACTTTTCTACATCAAATCACTTTTCGTGGGCAACTCACTTTCCGTGGATGAGTACTTTATCAGTTGAGTCAGATCAATATTATTAAACTAAGACGATTTGTATGCTATATAGATAAATGCGAGAATTTTTTATGGGCATAAACACTGTTGGGCCTTAGGGCGTCGATCTCCCAGTCCCACCCTATGGGTCAGGCATGCAAAAACCTCTACTTTTGAAAGCAGAACAATTTGTGACCTTCATTATTTTCCATATTCATATACTTGACATGTTTTGTATGTATTTACGTTATTGTAATATTGTAATTTGTGACCGTCCTTATTAATAAATGTCAAGCATTTATTCATTTATGTTGTGTATTTATGATTTATATGTATTTACGTTATTGTAATATTGCAAACTCCACCACAAACGCTACTTCACGTAATTCTGTACATTAATTGCATTTGATCAAAGTTTAGGGATTGAAACTGTCAAATTCAAAACTTTATGAGAAATATCGTCCATTACGCTACGAGAAGGGTGTCTTTTCTTCGCTTCATGATACGCGACAATTCTAAGGTTCCAAATTTATTTTCTGTTGGGTAACGATACGTGACAGTTTCACCCTTGTGTATCACGATACGCAGCCGACACCAAATATAACCGTGGACATAATTGGGCCGCCACATGCAAAGACCACTCCCTTCAGTCTCTGCGATATGTAATGCGGACATCTGAGCGCAAAATTTGGACATGACTCCAAGTTATTATCCAATATTCTTTCCAAATGGGTTTAGATTTGACTAATTGACGTATAGATTTTCTAGAACTCTCTTCTAGCGCAACTTGACTTTCTTTTTTCCCAAGTTCCTTGATTTCATCCATAATTATGTTTATCTCCTTTCAAGTTTGATTTTTGAAACAAATCTTTCGAATTAAACGATATGATTAGATCATGAATTAGTAAATTTATGTAAATGATTCATGTAAATGATGATGAACAACAAATATTATGTTATGGATAACTGATGGATGAGTAAACGAATCAAACATAACAGGTGGGGTTAACCAATAACTAGGGGGCAAACGATCAGAGCTCGGGCTTGGCTCGTTTAACTTACATAGAGCTCGAGCTTTATTTTCAAAACTCGAGCTTGGCTTGTGTGTAGATTTTCAAGCTCGAGCTTGGCTCGGGCTTAACTCGATTACTATTTATCAATTAACTTTTATATAATTATTTTTGATATATTAATTAACTATTATTAAATATATTTTTTAAAATTATATGAATGACATGCTTATTTAGGTTTGCGGGCCGGCTTAAGCTTGGACTCGTGCTAGGGCTTGTTTATCAAACGGGCTTACCTTTAGGTTCGAGCTCAGGCTTGATTAAGCTCAGTTCGCTTGAGCTATTTAACGAGGTGATCCTGAATAGCTCACGGACAGCTTGACTTGTTTTTACCCCTACTACCAATGTGAGGTAGAGAAGAAGGAAAAAGATTTGAGCTTTTGGAAGATTCGGCCCCTTAAGTATCAAAGTGGTTTAAAATAAATTAAAACTAAGTAAAAATAAATTATCTTATATTAAGTTGAATCAATTTATACTTTTACGTCATGCTTGCGGTGTGCATATAATGTATACATGAGAGCCCTGGGGGGAGTTAAATTGCTTTAACTTTACGTAATTTTACTTATCTCGTGAAAATAACATTATACGTGTTGGAGATTAAACATGCATATGTGGTGATGTTGATAGCCCAAAGACAAGGGTGCATGTACCAAGCGGTCGTTATTTCTGTAGTTAAGTGTTATGTGCCTTATGTCTAAAGCTTGTTGTAAAACTACTATCGAACCGAGGGTCTCATCGGAAGCATCATCTCTCTATTCCTACGAGAGTAGTGGCAAGGTTGTCTGAATCTTACCCTCCCAAACCCTACCATAACTTTGCTATTGGTCGAATTTATCGAGTACGATGATGAATCACTTTTTATAATTTTAAAAATATGAAAATGTATGTCAATAGTTTTGCGAAATAAATGGTAAGGTGTTCAACTTGAAAATAAGGGTGTTATTCTTATTAATAAAAGTTAAAAAAAAAGGTAATGGGTCTTATGACTTTAGTTTATTAAAAATTTGTAACAGTGACACTTGTCATTTTTCATTTTCATGTACTTGACCCGTCTTGTATGTCTTGTATACGGATCTTTATTATTAATAGGTATATTGGTTTTTATTAATCCCAACTATTATATTTTGGTCACTGTCGATCCCAACTAACGAATTAGCTCATGACGGTCCCAACTTTTAACGTATTTGCTTCCAATGGTTTGCGACTAACATAATCCTAACGCCGTTAGTTGCAGGTCGCCGGAAAAATGTTTTTTGGTGGAAAACTCACATTTTTTTCATGGAAAACTCAACATTTGCATCCCAAACATCTTTGTAACTTTGTATTGGACCTTTAGGAACCTTTTTCTAGTAAAAGCCCCAGCAATTGAGGTCGTCGGAACCCTAGAACCATCGTCGGAATCGGTTGGTGGTGCTCAAGTGGTGGTGGTTGGTTGGTGGTGAGTCAATTGGTGGTGGTGGCGGTGTTCAATTGGTGTTTTCCAAGAAAAATGTGAGTTTTCAGGCCAAAAACATTTTTCCGACAACCTACAACTAACAGTGTTGGGAATCTGTTAGTTGCGGACCGTTGGAAACAAATACGTTCAAAGTTGGGACTGTCAGGAGCCAATTCGTTAGTTGAGACTGGCACTGACCAAAAGACGATAGTTGGGATTAATATAAACCAATATACCTTATTAATAAAAGTCGGGTGTTATATTTCAGTTATGATGTGTATCTATTATTGTGTGATTTGAAAACTCTATCTCAAACGACATTTCATGTAATTAATTGCATTTAATCAAAGTCCATGGGCTAAAACTCTCAAATCCAAACTTTCTGGGAAACTCAATCCGTCGCGGTATGCAAAGGAGTCCACCTTCACGCATAAATTGCAGGGGTTTTTACGGTTTATTAAAGTTAAATTTTATTTACATAACCATATTATTATTACTATTATTTACATAACTATATTATAAAGATATTCAAGAGTGGACGGCATATTGCGTCCATTATTATATATTAATTTTTACTACATTATTTTTATTCAACTTATTCTCCAAAATATGACATAATTTGTTCAAAACACCTTCACTTTTTCCTCAAGTTAGTGTAATTACACATGATTAACAAATTAAAACTTTTCTACATCAAATCACTTTTCGTGGGCAACTCACTTTCCGTGGATGAGTACTTTATCAGTTGAGTCAGATCAATATTATTAAACTAAGACGATTTGTATGCTACATAGATAAATGCGAGAATTTTTTATGGGCATAAACACTGTTGGGCCTTAGGGCGTCGATCTCCCAGTCCCACCCTATGGGTCAGGCATGCAAAAACCTCTACTTTTGTAAGCAGGACAATTTGTGACCTTCATTATTTTCCATATTCATGTACTTGAAATGTTTTGTATGTATTTACGTTATTGTAATATTGTAATTCGTGACCTTCCTTATTAATAAATGTCAAGCATTTATTCATTTATGTTGTGTATTTATGATTTATATGTATTTACGTTATTGTAATATTGCAAACTCCACCACAAACGCTACTTCACGTAATTCTGTACATTAATTGCATTTGATCAAAGTTTAGGGATTGAAACTGTCAAATTCAAAACTTTATGAGAAGTATCGTCCATTACGCTACGAGAAGGATGTCTTTTCTTCGCTTCATGATACGCGACAATTCTAAGGTTCCAAATTTATTTTCTGTTGGGTAACGATACGTGACAGTTTCACCCTTGTGTATCACGATACGCAGCCGACACCAAATATAACCGTGGACATAATTGGGCCGCCACATGCGAAGACCACTCCCTTCAGTCTTTGCGATATGTAACGCGGACATCTGAGCGCAAAATTTGGACATGACTCCAAGTTATTATCCAATATTCTTTCCAAATGGGTTTAGATTTGACTAATTGACGTATAGATGTTTCTTGAACTCTCTTCTAGCGCAACTTGACTTTCTTTTTTCCCAAGTTCCTTGATTTCATCCATAATTATGTTTATCTCCTTTCAAGTTTGATTTTTGAAACAAATCTTTCGAATTAAACGATATGATTAGATCATGAATTAGTAAATTTATGTAAATGATTCATGTAAATGATGATGAACAACAAATATTATGTTATGGATAACTGATGGATGAGTAAACGAATCAAACATAACAGGTGGGGTTAACCAATAACTAGGGGGCAAACGATTAGAGCTCGGGCTTGGCTCGTTTAACTTACATAGAGCTCGAGCTTTATTTTCAAAACTCGAGCTTGGCTTGTGTGTAGATTTTCAAGCTCGAGCTTGGCTCGGGCTTAACTCGATTACTATTTATCAATTAACTTTTATATAATTATTTTTATATATTAATTAACTATTATTAAATATATTTTTTAAAATTATATGAATGACATGCTTATTTAGGTTTGCGGGCCGGCTTAAGCTTGGACTCGTGCAAGGGCTTGTTTATCAAACGGGCTTACCTTTAGGTTCGAGCTCAGGCTTGATTAAGCTCAGTTCGCTTGAGCTATTTAACGAGGTGATCCTGAATAGCTCACGGACAGCTTGACTTGTTTTTACCCCTACTACCAATGTGAGGTAGAGAAGAAGGAAAAAGATTTGAGCTTTTGGAAGGTTCGGCCCCTTAAGTATCAAAGTGGTTTAAAACAAATTAAAACTAAGTAAAAATAAATTATCTTATATTAAGTTGAATCAATTTATACTTTTACGTCATGCTTGCGGTGTGCATATAATGTATACATGAGAGCCCTGGGGGGGGAGTTAAATTGCTTTAACTTTACGTAATTTTACTAATCTCGTGAAAATAACATTAAACGTGTTGGAGATTAAACATGCATATGTGGTGGTGTTGATAGCCCAAAGACAAGGGTGCATGTACCAAGCGGTCGGTATTTCTGTAGTTAAGTGTTATGTGCCTTATGTCTAAAGCTTGTTGTAAAACTACTATCGAACCGAGGGTCTCATCGGAAGCAGCATCTCTCTATTCCTACGAGAGTAGTGGCAAGGTTGTCTGAATCTTACCCTCCCAAACCCTACCATAACTTTGCTATTGGTCGAATTTATCGAGTACGATGATGAATCACTTTTTATAATTTTAAAAATATGAAAATGTATGTCAATAGTTTTGCGAAATAAATGGTAAGGTGTTCAACTTGAAAATAAAGGTGTTCAAAAAAATTCAAATCCCGATCCAAATCCGTATATGAAATATCCAAAAATCCGAATCTGAATTATCCAAAAATTCGGATGTTTGAAATTTTGGATATCCGAATTTTCGGTTCGGATTAAAATAGTGATTTTGAAAATGTTCGGATAGTTCAGATATACGAACCATCTGAAATATTTTTTAATTAAAAGATAATGGATATTATGTATAAAATTCAGATAGTTTTTTGATATTTTGATAAAATCTGGATATTTCGGATATTTTGGATATGTTTTGTATCCTGCAGATAATATTTAGGACATTTTGGATAGTATTTTTTGGAAATTTTGGATATCCGAAATATTTTTGAACGTAGTTCTTTATTTTTTTATAATAATTATTTTTTTCTAGTTTTTCGGATATCCAATTCACTATCTGATCGAGTATCCGAATTTCGGATTTGGATAGTAAAATCCACTATCCAAAGGTCCCGATTTCTTAGTTTTAACACCCCTACTCGTAAGTACTTTGAATAAAACATCATTACATAAGTAAGTGAAACTTTTTTACTAGCTAGATAAGCATTAAAATTTTTAAACGGATGATGACCGAAATTTAAAAATTCTACGAATGTCACCGTTTTAAAGCGGTTCGATTTTGGTGTGATAAATAAGTTGTGGATGTGACATCAAGTTAAACAAGAAAAGTAGAATTGCACATTAACTTATCAATAAAGTACATATTACATAGTTGCATCATGGAAAGTGGTGCATTATATAATTGCACAATTATTTATGCTTCAACAATACGAAATATAAGTTACTAAGTTTATTTGCGCCACCAGTAAACGCCACTATCCTCTGCACCTTCATCCGGTTCAACAAAAATGCACTCCTTTGTTTCTCTCCAGAAAGCTTTTAGGATCGGCGTATCATCGTACTTGTAGTAGTCACCTAGAATGGGCTTGATGGCCTTGGTTGCCTCAGGCAAATGATAATGTGGGATGTTTGATATCAGATGATGAACCACATGAGCACATGTTACGTTATGAAAAATACTATTAATGATCCCGTAATCCCTGTCAACAGTCGACATGGCACCTCTTATCCAGTCCCACTCTCGCGAGTCGAAGTGAGGTAAGGAAGGATGGGTATGGTGCACAAAACTGAAAAAGATGAAATGACCGTTTAAAACTAACAAAGGAACTCCGTATATGCAAAATAACCATGTGAAACTTGTGGCTAAAGAAATCTTGTATAGTGCATACAAGGCTACAACCAGTCCAGCATCAGAGAGCCAAATATATTTCCTCTCACTATCATTGAACAAAGGACTTTGAGGGTAAAAGTGACTCACAAACCCGTCGTATTTCCTGCCGTGGATATTGAAAGCGAAGTACATTGGATAGCTAAGAACTAGCCTACCGAAAGTCATAAACAAGTTGCCTAGCGGGTTGTTTAGAACTTCGGAATACAAGGTATCAGCCTTCCGTTTGGGGATCCAAACTTCGTCGTACTCCATTGAATTGGTGTGAGCATGGTGACTACGGTGACTGTATTTAAACGAAAAGTATGGAGTGAGGAATGCGGAGTGGAGGACAAAACCAAGTGTGTCATCAAGCCACTCGTATTCGCTAAAGGCATGATGGCCCAAATCATGACCGACGGTCCATGCACCCATAAAACAAGTACCTTGGACGAACCAATAAATTGGCCATGCTATGTACTTAAGGGGTGTAGGTAGAAGAGGAATGCAAGTTGATGCAAGTCGGTAAAGCGTGTAGATGACGGCTAAGTCAGATATGAGGTGGTAGAGAGAGCGTAAGAGATCACGTTTATAACAGTGAAGTGGTATCGCTTTTTTAAGATCACTAATCTCGAATGGTGGTTTTTTGACAGGAACACGTTCAAGGACGTTTTTGTCATCGCTATTAACATTCATCTGGCCGCCTGCTCCCATCTTGACGGTTTAACCTGCGAAAGGTTACATATTGGTTAATTACTATGCAATAAATAAACTTAAGCATATATAAGACTGTTAATGTGGATCTATAAGACCAAAAAGATACCTCAACCAGAAGAATTGTGTTTACCTGTTGGTTTGTTTTCAAAATAGGCTAAGCTCCTTGCATTTTATACTAGGAATTTGGGAACTGTAGCTTGTCTGATTCCACTAATAGTGGGATGTTAATCTATGATGGCTTCCATAATTATTCTCCATATCAACAACCAAGGTATTGGATGTATATGTTAACTTTAATTAGAGTTAAGATAAATTGTGCTTAATTACAAAATACATGATGGCTAGTTTCCTCCCTTTGCCAACTTTGTGCAAATACATTCCTGATAAGACGTTTAGTCAATATATATCATTTCGTGTATCAAGTACAAAATGCCATTACAATTTCAATATAAAACAATATATTAGTTTGGTGATCTATAGCCCTTGGGCGAAGCGTACATGTTGGGCCAGTAGTTTAGATTTGTATGTTTCGCTCAAAATAAATTATATATAGTGTAACTATACCCGTTTTCGTCTGAAAATTTTGAGCCCCTCACCTCCTATCAGATCTACATATGCGTGTTTCCCCTATCCAAAGACCAAAACGTGATCTGAGGAGGCAAGTTTTGAACCAAATTCGTCTTCACATACGAGTTTTGTTTTAGCCAATCAAAAGTGTTCTAAATCTGTCGTCGGAAAGTTTTGATCAAAATTCGTCTTGGACGACCAAACTTAGTTACTCTATCTTCTTTAATATTTAATTATTAACTAATTTAACTTATTTTAGTTTTTCTTTTATAACTTTAAAAAAAATTAAGTTTTACAAAATTTCGAGTATACCTTTGAGACGTGCTTATTTTTACCCGTGTGCTGGTATAAATTTTACTTAAACCGAGTCGAGTCAAATTTATATCGAATTATGAGACGTTGAGACGGTCAAGTTTTGACATGACTCGGTTTTGAGTAAATTTATATTGACACGTAAATAAAAATAAGTACATCTCAACGGTATATTCTAAATTTTGTAAAACCTTATAATTTAAAAGTTATAGAAGAAAATCTAAATATAAGCAAAGTTAATTATTTCTATTAAATATTAAAGAAAAAAGAATAACTAAGTTTGGGCGTCCGAGACATATTTCGATCAAAACTTGTCGAAGAATACGAATTTGAAACACTTTTGATTGGCTCAAACAAAACTCGTTGCAGTGACAGATTTGGTTCAAAACTTGTCATCACCGACGGTTTTAAATGAATCTGTTGCGAATATTCAAAAACTTAAGGACATTTTGGGGCTCTCGCTTTCTTCAAAAGCTTGATTTTAAAAGTTTTACAAATAATAAAGCACCAAGTACTTTTAATTCTTTTGAATCTTTACAATTTTGCACTAGCAACTTGTGTCAACTTAAGATATAACTAAAAGTTTGTTTCATCATCTATAACCACATATTGATTTAAATTTCAATTTTAAACCAACTATTTCAGGATTTTTAGACTATAATAACTTTTTCGTACGTTTATATGTTTCCAAAAAAGTCACACCATAAATACGAGCATTTTATTCTCTTAATTTAAGTATGGTATTGCTATAGTTTTAAAAATGAAAAAAATTATTAATATGTTATGTAGTGGTGTTCTCATTCAGTTTTGACAGGTCTTATGTTAAACCTGTGAGTCCAATTGTTAGAAACATTTTTGTGACTACAAAAACCAAATTGATGACCGGTTTTAACGTTTAAACCGACTCATGAATACTTATAATTGTTACGTGATTAATAGTGTATGTGCTCAAATACATGTCGTATCGCGCGGGCATCCTCGTAATTAAGAAAATAGGCATGTTGGCGGCTATGGTAGGAGACGTGTGATTTCTAAATTTTACTTTTCATTTTCAACCTAAGACGATAAGACTTATGTTATATTCGTCAAATCTTGGTGGATAAATGTCACTTCTGTTTAGTAGTATTTTTTATCATAGTTTGGTTAATTTTTTTTAGCTTATTTAGCTTTAAACTTGTAAAGTTATATTATATCTTATCTTAAATATATATAAACGAAACCTTTAAAAGCTATCTGATTGTTTTCTACACTTTCTCAAGCCACCAGATTATTTTATTTGTCAAGGGGGGATTCTCATGCATCCGACCTGAATTCACGGGTATTAGTCTCATCAAACCCAGATAACCCTTAAACGGCTTATAACATCTCATTATATTAAAATTAATCTCACCAAATATTTTATATGAAAATTCTATGAATTAGGGATATACTACAATTAATATCCAATTTCTTTACAAAAAGATATTATTTATATTAAGAAACAATTTTATAGTAAAAAAATAATAAACACGTAATGTGTCACACCCCAACCTACGGCGGAAATGTCAGGGCGTGAGCTGATTGCCACAGCTCACAAGGTACTATAATGCAATTGTAAAGCGACAATATCTAATTAATTTATTAATTGTCAACGAATATTTAAGTACAACAAAAATAGAGAAAATTACAATACAAACCAACTATTCTTGTTTATGTTTAACATCCTAAGGTCATCTCTACGTGAGCTTCAGTTCGATAAGCAATCCAATCTATAACCTGCAAGTGCGCACAATATATATATATATATATATATATATATATATATATATATATATATATATATATATATTTGTCAACAACACATGTTGAGTGAGTAGATTCACCAGTTTTGACACAAACAAAATGATAATATATAATGATATAAATAATAGAGTAAAAATAAGCAAAAATGTTATCTGTAAGTATAAACAATGAAAGTGTTAAGCAAGTAATGAGTGTCGGTGAAACCATTGCCAATGCGATCGGGTTCCGGCCACTACGACGGTCGTATGATCATACTATAATGAGATTATGTTGGACCTCTCCGATTGTGATTCAAGTAAGCAAGTAAGCAAATAGCAAGTAACAAACAGTCATTCAATTGATACACAACACAAAGATCACAGTTTGCGTTTGAGAAATAATAAGATAAATAATTTGATAAATGGTACGCAAGTTTCCCTAAAACATTTGAAAAAAAGTAAAATAGGGGAGTGATTACTCACCTGATCGGATTACTCACGTGAAAATGATGAACCATTCGGGATACACCGACAAGGATTCCTAGTTAAATAATATAACATGAATTAACTATAAAATGTATAACATGACTTTAATGAATTAAGATGTCGATGTGATTTGAGTTATGTTGCGATTTGAGTTATGTTGTGATTAGAATTATCATTGCTTGATCGATTGAACTCTACGGTTACTGTTATTAATAGTCTAATTAATTATAAATTCCCAAATAATTACCCATAATATAAGATTAAATACTTAAATAATATAGATAATTAAGATATAGGATATTCTTATAATAATATCTAAAGAAAAAATAAAATAATTACAACAATGTGTAGATAATTAAATATAGTATGTTGTAGGATACAAATAAATACGTTGTTTAAAGCTTTTAAGAAAATCTATTCAAGATGTTTAGTATATATATAATATATACACATAAAATATATATAAGTAAGTTTATAAAAATGCTCAACGACAAGTAAACACCAATAATGATGTCGGGTTTTAAAAAGGTTAGAGTCTATTAGTAATATATAATTACAATACTTACATAAATATATAGACATACATGATTATGTATATATATATATATACACACACGAAAACTTAGCGAAAGTAATAGATCAATCATAACTTAGTAAAGTTGGCTTAACAAAAGTAATGTTTGTTTTGTATTTACTAACAATTATAATAATTATAAATCATTTAACATTAAAATAAAATAATAATAAACAATAAATAAACAAAAATAAAATAAACAAAAATTGACCAAGATCCGGCCACTGCTGGATTCGGACCCGGGCAGGTGGCCGGCATAGCGTAACAACACACAAGAACCACCAACTGCTCTACACGTTCAGATGGTAAACAAACACAAACAAATAATTAAAAACAGTATCCTGATTTTCCCCCAAATCATATGAACCCTAGATTCCGAAATCGCTTAATCTGATGCATATTTGTACAATTATTGTTATGGCTATTGATTAGAGATCACCAAAGATTAACAAGCATTGATTAATTACCAGCTACAAGTGGAAATCGACTGTGAACGGCCATTGCACCTGCACGGCATGTTCTTGAGCTCGTTGGAAGGCTGGACGGCATACTTGGGTGAAATTGATTAGGATTTTAGGGTCGACGACTCTTGATAATCGTGCAGACACACTTAATTGTGACATAAACGGTTTTAATTGTAATAATCCCATTCTATTAATGACGGCTTCAATATATTAACCATTACGAATTGTTTTAATCCTGTTTCCTAATTAAGCATGCCGGCAAGGTCGATTTAGCAAGTTTGACAAAATTGATAAATCAATTCCATAATTTAAACGATAATTGTGGTGCAAGAACACTAAACGGGTCATCGGGTACGGGTTCGGATAATGAATATGGGTTTGGATTATTGGGTAAAAGGATTAACATATATTAATTATCCAGATTTGCATAAATGGTCCCTGCAGTTTAAGCGTGGGCGCAAAAGAGGTTAAAAGTATAGTTTAGGGTGTAATTTGTATATAAATGAAAGTTATTTTGATAAAATAAATAAATACAATAAATAATAATAATAATAAAATATTAATGACTCGATAAACGCGATGCTTCGTTAATTAAACCCGATAACAAAAACGGGTCGGTTATATATTATATGAAAAAAAAACTGAGTTGTTACATAATGGGTCTCACAAGACTCAGATAAAGATAGTTTTTAAACGGGTTATAACGTCTTATTTATTTGTGAAACCCTTTCATCATTAAACCCGAGATATATTATTAACTTCCTTACAATTAATAAAGTTAAACTCCAAAAAAATATATATATATTAGAAACGAAAAATGAAAATAACCCCTGTAATACGGGGATAAAACCTAGTATGTATATAAACGAATTTTTAAAATCTCTTGGGTTGCTCCCTACATTCTCTCAAGTCACCAAATTCTTTTATTTGTAAATGGAGGCTTCTCATGCATTTGACCCGAAATCACGGGTATGGGTCTTACCATACCTAGATAGCCCTTAAACGAGTTATAACATCTCATTAAATAAAAAATTAATCTCATCAAATATTTGATATGAAAATCCTATAAAAAATGGATATACTAATAATTAATATATGGTTTAAAAAAAGATATTATTTGTAATTGAGAAACAATTTTATAGTAAAAAACATAAGCGGGTCATGGGTCTCACAAAACCTAGATAGTTTTTAAAACGGGTTATAACATCTCATTTATTTGTGAAACAATTTTATCATCAAATCCTAAGTCTATTATTTACTTCCTTACAATAAATAAAATAAAAATCCAAAAAAATATAAAATATTACAAACGAAAATGTAAAACAACCATGTAATACGGGGGATAAAAGCTAGTTATATATATAAACGAAACCTCCCTATATTCTCTCAAGTCAACAAATTTTTTTAATTTGTAAATGGAGATCTCTTATACATTCGACCCGAATTCACGGGTATGGGTCACACCAAACCCAGATAGCCCTTAAACGGGTTATAGCACATCATTAAATTAAAAATTAAAATCACCAAATATTTGATATGAAAACCTGTAAATATGGATATACTAAAATTGAGTATTCGATTTTTTTTAAAAGATATTATTTATAATTAATAAATAATTTTATAGTAAAAAAATAAGCAGGTCATGGGTCTCAGCAAATCCATATAGTTTTTCAACTGGGTTATAACATCTCATTTATTTGTAAAACTTCTTCATCATCAACCCCTAAATATATTACTCCCTCCGTCCCAGTCAAAGTGTCTTAGTTTGAAAAACATAAAATTTAAGGTAGATTAAATTATTGTTTTCTTTGCTTACCAAATAACAATAATGCCTTTGAAAATTGGGTCCATGAATATTGTTTATTAATGTTAGTTGTATGTTTAAGGTAAACTTTGAAATTGACTAATAAATTTTGAAAATGGACATTTGTAATATGACAAATAAAAAAGGAAATGTGGACACTTTTAATGGGACATGGGATATTAACTTCTTTATAATAAATAAGATTAAAATCCAAACAAATATAAAAATATTAGAATCAAATAATGTAAAGCAGTCCTTATAACACTGCGGATAAAAATTAGTTATGTAATTTTGAAATCTATCTATTCTAATAAAAGCCTACTATTTTTGCCACTTGTTAATACCATAGCCCTCCTCACATTTTTGTCAACCAATTTTCATATATGGTCTTTATCTTTTAAGTCATTTCAATATATGACATTAAAATTATAGGTTTATTCCAACTAAATCCATTACTACATATAATAAGTATTCTCCATATGGATTGACAATAGACGATTAGTGAATTTTAAAGTATTAATTAAAGTGTTTATTATGGTTTATATTCAAAATAATAAACAATAAACATTCGATTCATAATATGTGGAATGAGAACATTCGACTTGGACTAAATCCTGATAACGTTAGCGGCTAAGGCTTAGCCTTTAATACCTAAAAATACATATGATTTTAAAACTAAAAGTTTTCGTGTTGACCCGAAACCTAGAATTCGGACCAAAGAACCAACCTGAATTACTTCGGTTCAGGTTTGGGTTAGTATTTTTTCTTGGGTTCAAGTTTCTCAGGTCAGGTTAGTTTGGGTTTATGTACGGGTTTTCTTGGGTTGGGTTTCATGTTACGGGTAAAAGTGGCAGCCCTACTTTCAACGACTATAAATAAGAATCACTACATTCATTTTATGTAACTTTAAATCTTATAATATTATTCTAACTCAAAATAATCACTATTATTTGAACATGGTTTTAATGTTAGTATGTATTTTTTATTTTCCTGCCAATTACATTCATATGAAATAAACAAATCATTTTGTTATATTTAAATTTTTGGTTTTTATGTTGCTTGATTATACAATTTTTAATTGTAAAATATAAAGTCAATTAAAAATTTGACATACACAGAATATTAATGGCAACAAATTTATCATGATCTATCTATTTCAAATTATAAATATTCTAAGGATGATTATATCATCAAAGTTCAGGTATATGGGTTTTGGGATAATCAGGTTTTTTTTGGATAATCATGAGCAAATGTTCTCAAATGGCATCATATTAATTGATTAAATGCTGTGATATTTTATGTGTATGAATATATTTTTTATTAGTATCATGGATATATATTATCATTTATATAGAGTTGGTATGTACTTGGAGAACCTTTTTTTGTCACACGGACAACTATATACGGTTATATCAAAAGTTATAAGCAGACATATATGTTACTTTATTAAGAGTTACAAGCAGACATGAACTATAGAATTTGATTTTTGATAAACGATGTATACATGCTAATACAATTACAAATGTAGTGTAAAATGAAGTTTTTACCTATTTTTAACATATTTGTGGAATCTTAGTTATGTAATTCCTGTAATTTTAATTTAATTGTAATTGTATTAACAATATATGATCAATTTGTTGACTGTATTTTATTTAATGGTCAAAGTTTAAAATTTTCAATAATTACCTGTATAACACACGGGTCTCAAACTAGTGAATTATAAAACATTCAAGTGGTTAGTAATGAATTCAGGAAATTTCTAAAGTCTCCTACAACCGCTTCAAACTTTACAATTGGTTAGGCCAGCTGTGCAGTGGAAATTCAGAATAAATATTGATTAATATAAATAACACTTAGGATTAACTAAATATGGATACTAAATAGCTGGATATATTAAAACAAGCTGCTACAATTAAATATTATTATGCAACAAAAACTGTTGCGTCTATTACGAAAATAATACAAATTTTTCGAATTCAACAATAATCTAACTTAACTTGGGGCAACATTACACTCAAAACGCGACGGCGTTACTCTCATTGTATGTCCCAAAACGCCGGATCTAACACTGAACGGATTTTATTCTTGATAAGCGATCGATCCGGGTACGGTATAAACAATCGATCGAACAAATAATATAAAGATAATATTGAACGACTCTTTAATCGGAAATAAAAGATTGATAACATTAGACGAACTGATCCCACCCAAGGTGAGCTCCCCTTGGGTGGTTTGATTACACCATGAAAAGTACACACATAAATAAAACAACAAAGTCTTATTTATAGCAAAAACATTAATATTCTAGAAGCTCATCTCCGTTGAAGCTAAACGTGTGTCTCGAAGCTCTCGTCTCAGATCCGGATTACACGCCAACAAAAATCGATTGATTGACCATTATATGTAATGAGTTTCGCCACATTGATATCGCAAGTCACAACTTTTGGCCTTACACTCATTATAGTATCGTCGATCTCCACGAGCGTTGCAAATCCTGATTCCTGTCAAATTTAAAAACAAATCTGTCAAATTTAAAAACAAATATATAAAGTTAGAATAACCCGAATAAAACCACAATCTTATATATAAAAACCCGACAAACCTTAAGAAAAAACAACATGAAACACGTAAACAAAAACCCAAAGCAAAAATCCAAAACTCAGTTTTCACTTTACCTCTAAAACCAAACCTGACCGAAACAAACCCAAGCTCGAATATCCAAAACATATACTGTAGCTAAACCCAAATTAGTAGAGTACCCTAATATTAAATCCACTACAACTAACAAACCTACGTAAGCAATAAAACACAAACTATCCCATTCGTGTGTTTGTTTGTGTTTAATCGTGTTCTTCGTCTCCAACATCATAAACGAGTCTAGAAGGATTTCGCACTCCTAGACCTCGTGCGGATCTCGTATCGATCACCATCTCAACCGGGGACTTACAAGTGGTATCAGAGACTTAGGCTCTTATGCTATGGTTCGAGATATGTGTTTTGGTGTTTTTGGCACGTTTCAGAGGTTTTAGTTGGAAAAGACGGCAGGGGCGAAGTTATAAAAACCGAATGGCTTTCCTAAACGAATGAACTTCTCATAAAAATACCTTAAATTAAAAAAAATAAACATTATAAAGTTAACGGAATCAATAATATATA
Source organism: Bidens hawaiensis (assembly GCF_021521415.1). Lineage (NCBI taxonomy): Eukaryota > Viridiplantae > Streptophyta > Magnoliopsida > Asterales > Asteraceae > Bidens > Bidens hawaiensis. The sequence continues at coordinate 44,943 of NW_027495634.1, forward strand.
AAATCGGTATATTGTACAAATAAAAATAAAATAAAATAACATATGTTTCAAACCAATTTAGAATGGTGATATCAAGCCGCCATTTTGCGAATACTTGTTGCAACGCCTCATACTCAAGCCAATTTGAAGTTATGGTGTAAAACATCCCATCAGGCGTAGAAAATAGAATTGGAAACGCATTTATGCCCAACATAAAAATGTAATCGCTAAACCAAACTTTTAATCCTTTTAGATAAGTTTTTAATTACCTTCAAAGCGTTATCTACTTCTTTGGCTCAACTCGTTCAAGCTATTGTCCGGCTCGCTTAAATAACAACACAATATTTAGCATTAAACTAAAGTACCTTTATGTATGAATGTCATTACCTAAGATGCATGAATATAGCCGTCATCCACCTCCGTGCTCTCGTCCAAAACATTCTGTTATTGGATTGGACCTCTTTTCTTAATATGTTCAGTCTTTTTTCATCCTTTTCTCAATACGGACCTATAAAAAATACAAGTGTTAGTAAACAAATTGATATTTTTGTGTTATAGATACAAACACATACATTGTTTGTTCAATGGATAACATTTTTTATCTTCAAATAAGTAAAAAAGGAAGTGTAAATTAAGTAAACTTTGTAATTTAAGTTTAGTTAACTGTATAGTTTATGACGATAGTGTGATGGATGAGTTACAAGATGTGACAATTCATTTGCAACTACAATCGGATCTTGTGGATCATATTGACTCTCTAAATCTGACCTACCTTGACGACGAGTAGTGTTTTTATTTTCTTATTTGTTGTTTCTTACTTTTTTTATTTCTTTTAGTTTCTAATTTTTTTTATTAATGAAAGCTCTTATTTATATATATATTTTTTTGAAATTTATTGCTTTAGTTTTTAAATTAAAAACTAAAGTTTTTAAAGGTAGTTCAGGTGTACCATCGTCAGCCCTTAGGATAGATCAGAGTAGTTACAGATAAAAATGATGTGACGATACATTATTGGTTAGTGCGAAGAGTAGTCTTAAATCATAAGGATTTACAAAAGCAAACATAGACATCGTAAGTCCCCGACACTTTTAGGAGATATTTGAAGTAATAAACAGTCACCAGAAAATTAGTTACCCCAACTTTTGGTTGGTACCATTATTGGACAACTTAATTTAAATATAAATAATAATGACATAATAAGCAAGATTCTCCATAATCTTTGCATTGCAATATAGACGATGTTAAAAATAATAAAAAAAAAACCGTTCATAACAAGAATTGAACGAGACATCCATGCTCACATGCAATATCTAAGCTCAAAACTTGAAAATTTCTCATCACCCCTACATGTAATGTAAATCTGCTCCTGAAGGTGGTGGGAGTAGGAGTGCATCCCACACCCCTAATCATTCTCAACATTCTCTTTTCTCTACGTCAACGCCACATCTTTCTCTTTCAAATTCTCGATCCATCTTAATTTTAACCCTTGCAATACATCTCAAATTATCTTTCAACCATTTTATTTTTTTTCTTTAATTAAATTAACTAAATTATCTTCAAATTAAAAACACATGAATATATTAAATTAAAAAAAAACCTAAAATAACATTCATTAAAAAAGTTATATCTAGAAAACATTAAAACATGACATCCCTCGACTTTGCCTAAATTTGGTGTGTGGTACGCCTGCCGGTACCTCCAATTTGTTGATTGGCCCCTAGAAGTAAAGATTAAAAATTGTTTTGCGATATGTCGTGGTTGTTGTCCATCACGTGCATCCAAGCCCTTGCCAAAGCGGCCTCGTCATCAAAGCTCCACGAAGACAATCGTGTTCTCGGAGGTAGTTTTGTTTGCGTTGTGAAAAAAAGTATACAGACTTTGAGAATTTTAAATGAAAGAATGAATGTTTGTGTTTAAAATTGATTGAATAAAAGTTAAACTTATAAGGTAGACATAATTGATTTATTTTTGAATATTATCGTTCAACGGTAATATATCCCCTTCATTCGGGTAGGAGGGCAGCATGGCCAAGCCTCCCCGATTTTGTTTTCTTTGGTATCAGGGGTAGGGCGGTGTTCCAGCCAGTAACGGACAACACCGGTTCCTCCTGCCCCCACTTCGTCCACCCTTATTCACATGTACATAATTTTTTGTTAACTAATGGATATTATACTATGGAGCATTTACATGTATCCCTTCCTAAGTTATCTTAGTACATATTTACCCAACTCTTAAAAACTAATTACATATTTTCTCTTCCTAAACTACATATATTACATATTTATCCATTTCCTTTAAATTAATTAATTAAATGATTGTTTTACCTTAATGAACTAATTAAAAGATCTATGCTCTTTCTAAAAGCACCAATTACATATCTTCCTAATTTAAACCCAAACCAAGTCGGTTTTAAGACGAACATACCGAAACTAATAAATTCAGTTGGAGTCAACGTTTTAAATCATTAGCAAATATATAGAAAAGTATTTTTAATTGTCTAACATAGTTTATAGGTTGTATAATTTTAACATGGGCGACATATGAACATACTTTATAAAAAAACGATTACTTTGACAAAACTTAATAGCAACATGCATGCACTGATGCACTAGATTAAAAGAACAAAAATAAAAATATGTCAAATGTTTACATTAATCCAAAATAAATCGTACCATCATTATACCAAGCACCCCGTTATACTATGCGTAGCAGGGTGTTTTTTGGGTGAAAAATCCCCAAAGCGCCCCATACACTGCCCCTTGGGCTTTTTGAGGGGTATTTTGGGTTGGGGCTTTTTTTAGAAAGCACCCCTCCTTACAAATTTATACCCCACAAACCCTAACCAATCACAAATTTATCTTATTTATATTTTAATAAATTAAAGTGGCTCCATCTACTACACTCATATGAGGTAAAAAGCCCCCATGATGACATCGCACCACATGACGCAAAACACCCCTATATGAGCTCGATCCACTATACACGGTCTTAGTTGAGTTGGAAAGCTTTCAAATATTCCAAAATGGTCAAACCAACATTATACGACACAAGAAAATATAAGACACAAGATTATTATGCAGTTTTTTCTCATTTCGTTTTGCTTGTTGATGGTTATCTTGATGTGTTGTACTTTTGCATGTCTTTTTATGGTGTCAATAGTCAATACCCACCACAAGGCACGAAGCTTACATTTTCGTCTCTTGTTAATCTTATCAATTGGTTTAATTATATTCTTTCATGATCTTCCATGAACGTTTAATTGTAGGTGGGTATATCTTCTCTGTTTCTATTCTTTCTCAACTTTTTTGTTTTACAAAAATACTTCAAATTAAACAACACATGTCAAACACTATGATATGAAGACTATGAAAGTTAACATTCGATATTGTACACAAAAATCACACTTACATAAAAAAAACTCATTTGTGATCTTAATCTACGTGTACATGTGTTTTTAAAAATAATTACTTGATTTAAACAGCAGCATTTCCCATATTAATGATTAATCTGATCTGAGACCATGAAGCCGAACCTTCTTGCATCGAAGCTTTATCTTTTATACTTTTACCTAGCGTGAATATGCTTAAGGATACAATATCATCGCGTCAAATCATTTGCTTGCCCACCAAACATTGCCTCGTCCAATACCTTTACAAAAAAACTCATATATTGAAACAATATTCGTACGTATAAAATATGGTGGTGGTGCAATGCTTTACAATCTGCAACAAAGCCCCCCCCCCCCCCACCCCCAACACTACGAATTGCAGCCAGGGCTGGCTCCGAGAAGACGAAATTTTTTTGGGTCTTAAGTAAAAGAAACATTTTGTTTTGTTTAAACAATTTAATTTTAAGTGAGCATACTTGGTTATGATTTGAGTTGTGTAAAAAACTTTTGTATAAAAATAAACTTAAAATGTCTCAAATAAGACTTGAAGTCACAACCTCTAAGTTAGATGTCGTGCCGTACCTCTTTACCACTAAACCAAGCTAGTGTTTATGCAATTGTGTTAAAACATTGATTATACATATTTTTTTTCATAAAAATACATATAATTTTTTTTTATAAAAAAAAAAATTCGGGCCTAGCGGGGTGTCGGGTCTGTGGCCGTCGACTACCCTGCCACACCCTTGGGCAGGCCCTGATTGCAGCTAACGAAGACCACCGGTGAAGTCCACTCCCAACTCTTCCCCTTACTAACTGTTAGGTTTGTAGAATCCACACTAGGGGTGAGCAGAAAACCGAAAATACCGAACCGAAACCGAATGAAAAGAAAAAACCGAACCGAAGCATTAACCGACGGTTTTTTTTTTTGTTTTTCTCAAAAACCGAAAATTTTGGTTTCGGTTCGGTTACCCATTTCAAACATACCAAAAAAACCGAACCGAACCGATTAACTTTAAATATTATAATAAATAATTTAAATGATTGTTAATATATTTATACTAAGCCATATGCGACAACAACCGAAACAAATTAGGAGTTTGTTGGTTTAATAGATTTGTAAGAGAAATTAGAGTTTGTGAAAGGAATAGTAAATGTTAATATGTATTTTTGTACGTAGGAACTATTCGCATAAAACAATTAATAGAACAAAAAAAACAAAACAAAAAAAACGAATATAACCGAACCGAAACCGAAATACCGAAAAACAGAAACCGAACGGTTTGTATATATGAAAAAACCGAATTTTCGGTTTCGGTTTCGGTTTCACCCAAAAACCAAACCAAACCGAACCGTGCTCAGCCCTAATCCACACCAACACCATGAAATCAGTCGTTCACCTGCAATAATTCATCGCTACACCATATTCAAGATGACGCCAAGTCACTGTTCCGGTAAAAGGACAAAAATGCCCTATGTGCAGACTGCAGTGCACATAAGGTTATTTGATTGAAAAACTTAACATCCGTTAGTGTAAAAGACTAAAACCAAGCCAAACATGCAAATAAAGGATGAAAAGTGAAAGTCATTTTCGAAAAGGACCTATTCCATAATTTAGCCAATTCAAAAGAACAAAAATTGTAATTTCTCAGTAAAAAAAGGTAAAATGATAATCGGATAATAGAAGAGCATATATGTAATCGAAAGGTTTTATATGTAGTTCAATGGTAAGAGCCCAATAAATTTTGTAGATAATTAAACACTTTATATATAATTTTTAGTCTTGTCAAATCAAGACACATCTAAATAAAACTTAAACTTGAGTTTCTAACAAGTCAATCTCAAATAGTTTATGAACAGTTTAACGCATGCACGCCCTTAACAAAACTTGTATTTGCATGTACCGGTAAACATAATTAATCAGAAGACAATAAAAAGAACAGGAGCACCTTTGTATTTACACAATATTGTTGCTACATACACATTATACATATACAAAGAAGGTATCCTTTCAGAACTTACAGAAATCACTCTCAAACTGCCTTTGGGCAATCAAAGTACGGGATGCAGTTTAACAGATTTAATAGACCCAAGACCAGTAGGTCTTGGGTCCCCAGATTTTAATCCTTTTTTTTAATCGTGCAGGAACAGTTGAACAGGACTGCAAACAATCTGTGGGTTGTGGACAGTGGCTGTTCCCGGCACATGACTGGTAACAAGAATTTGTTACATGAATGGAAACCTGTTCAAGGAGGAAGAGTAAGTTTCGAAGGAGAGAGCGGTGGTAGAATTACTGGTATTGGAACTGTGACAAATGGAAAAATGAAGTTAGAAAAAGTGAATTTTGTTGAAGAGTTGAAGCATAATTTGTTGAGCGTGTCTCAGATTTGTGACAAAGAGTACACAGTGCACTGTACTAAAAATGAAGCAATTGTTCTGTATCCTGGTTTCAAGATACCAGAGGCATGGGTTGTGATGAAAGCTCCAAGAGAAAAGAACACATATATAATGTATATGAGGTCAACTGAGATGACAACAGAAGAGTCATGTCTTCTGTCCAAGGCAACTGAATCTGAGTCCGAGTTATGGCATCGAAGAATGGGACATATACATCTTTGTAAAATGAATTACATTGTCAAAAATGGGCTAGTGCTTGGAGTTCCCTTGAAGAATTTTAACTTTGAAGATCAATGCTTATCGTGCAAGAAGGGAAAGCAACACAAGAAACCTCATCACTCCAAGAAGGTTAACTCAATTGTCAGTACCCTAGATCTACTTCACATGGATCTCTTTGGTCCCGTGAATGTAAAAAGTCTAGGTGGAACGTCATACTGCTTGGTAGTAACCGATGATTACTCTCGATACTCTTGGGTATACTTTCTGAAGGCAAAAGATGAGACGGTTCAGTTGGTGATTAACTTGATTACCAAGGTTAAAAACATTGTTGGGAGGAAGGTTAAGTACATCAGGAGTGATAATGGGGCAGAGTTTAAGAACTACCAGATGGAGATGTTTTGCTTACAAAAAGGGATAGACCATCAGTACAGCGCCCCGTAGACTCCGCAACAAAATGGGGTGGCTGAGAGGAAGAATAGAACGCTAATTGAAGGAGCCAGAACCATGCTGGCTGATGCTAAACTTCCCGTGGTGTTCTGGGCTGAAGCTGTTGCCACAGCCTGTTATATCCTTAATCGTGTTTTAACTGTTAAAAGATTGAATAAAACTTGTTATGAACTCATGCATGGTAGAAAGCCAAACTTGAATGGTCTCGAACCTTTCGGGTCCCCATGTATGATATTAAAGACAAACTCCAAATTTGGTGAGAAATCCGACGAAGGTATTTTAGTCGGATATGTTGTTGGTACACCCAATAGAAGAGTCTTTAATTTATCGAACAACAAGGTTGAGGTGGTATGTAACACAGACATTACAAGTTACAAATCACCAAAGCCTAGCACGGGACCCGCTGAAGCTTTCGACTATGATAAACTTTTCAAATCGTTTAATTTGCCTTACTTGGATTTTGCAGAAGTTGATGAGAAAATTGCTTCACAGATTTCGTATGATGAGGAGGAAAATATTGTGCAACGTCCGCGATACGATGAGAGTCAACCTTCCTCGTCAAGTGTTGCTGATATTCCTGCTGCCTCTACTGAGGAAGAATTCTACAATCTTTTTCACTCTCAACATCAATCACCCATAGATGAACTCTCTTCGAACTTAGAAAACAATCTGGAAGTCGGTCCGGTTCCGACTACTGGAATTCACAAAAATCACCCTTTGGAGAACGTGATAGGTGATCTGTCTGACGGTGTTCAAACAAGAAGAAGTCTGAATGAGCACACTTGTGTTTACGCAAGCATTAAAGAAACGGGTATCATAAATGAATGTTTGTACACCTGCTTCATCAGCCAGATTGAACCAAAGAATTATCAAATGGCTCTAAAGGATAGCTCGTGGGTCGAAGCCATGCAAGAAGAGTTAGCACAGTTCGAGAAGATGGAAGTATGGAAATTAGTTGCAAAACCAAAAGATGTACATGCTATTGGAACAAAGTGGGTTTTTAAATATAAGAGAGATGAGAAAGGAATAATCATAAGGAACAAGGCGAGGCTGCTAGTAAAAGGGTTTAATCAGCAAGAAGGAATCGACTACAATGAAGTGTTTGCTCCAGTGGCAAGATTGGAAGCAATTCGACTATTCTTGGCATTTACTGCTCACAATGAGATGAAGGTGTTCCAGTTAGATGTGAAAAGTGCCTTTCTGAATGGTAAAGTCGATGAGGTGGTGTACGTTGAACAACCTTCGGGTTTCCCTGACCCTGATTTTCCTGATCATGTGTACAAACAGAGCAAAGCGTTATATGGGCTACATCAGGCCCCTCGTGCCCGGTACTCAACCCTGTCTGATTATTTGCTTGAGAATGGGTTCGAAAGAGGAAAGATCGATAGCACGTTGTTCGTCAAGAGAAAAGGAGGAGATTTTCTACTAGTGCAAGTCTATGTGGACGACATCATTTTTGCTGCATCCAAAGTCGCCATGTGTCAAGATTTTGAAGCAGTCATGAAAAAGAGGTTTGAAATGAGCGCCATTGGCGAATTAACTTTCTTTTTGGGATTGCAGGTAGACCAGAAGAAAGATGGGATGTTTATTCATCAAACAAAATATGTCCATGATGTGCTCAAACGCTTCAAGATGGAAGATAGCACCCCATTTGATACTCCAAAAAAAAATAAAAAAAATAAATAAATAAAAAATAAAAAATCACTTGTAAGTCCCCCCGGGGCGTCGCTGATCGATACGAGATCCGCACGAGGTCTAGAAGTGCGGAATCCTCCTAGACTCGTTTAATGGTGTAGAAGACGAAGAACACGATTACACATAAACAAACACACGAACAAACACACTAATGAGATAAACGAATCTGCAGATCCTTTATATTATAACCAAACCACGTTACAAACCGAACATAAACCAAAACACGACCGACCCGAGGTGAGCTCTACCTCGGGTCGTCCCACACGACTCTCCCTCTCTGTTTCTCTCTAGACAATTGAACTGAACACAAAACTCTCTAACTTTCTGGATACTAAACCCTAAACAAGACACACATATATATAGAAAACCAACTTCGCGGGCTTGGGCTTGGGCCAGCTATGGCGTCTCCGCTGGTCAGAATTGCATAGCGACGGTCACAAAATGCACCAACAGACTCCCCTTTGACCGTTGCTCTTAATTCTAACAAACACAAAAGATCATCTGTTACAAAACATGCACCAACAGACTCCCTCTTAACTGATGATCTTCTGTTTGCTCCTTCTTGTAGGACTCGATTGCACTGTGATCTTCAAACTTGAACTTCACATATACATGCAACATCCATCCTGTCTTCAACCAGCCGTGTCTGAAACTGTCTTGTAACTCCCCAAATCTACCAATCACCCGACGTCTTCCATATCAGATCTCCCCTTCAATGTAAGCTTCTTCGACTATATCGATTGAGGTCTTTGACATGCATGCATCCCCATGCCTAATTAATCATCTCAACCAATCACGTGAAGTCCTTCTAACTTCACCAACACGTGAAGTTCTTCTAACTTCACCAACACGTGAAATTGGGCTCCCTCCACAACTTCACCAACACGTCGGAATTGTATAGTAAGATAAGATTCAATCTTCAACTACTCAACATCATGTGATCAATTTCATCACAAAACCACCTTGACAGAATCTAACACACATGACCATTAGTTAATCCGAAGCATCTTCAATCACCATGGATAACGATCAAGAACATAAACATATTAATTCCCGATTAAATCCAACTTGTTCTAAAATGGTAACAGGGACCAATTCTCGAACGCCTTGAAAATAACATAAATAATATGCTCTGACCGCAATCCAGTAATGACGAAAACCTTCAGTTCGATTTGACTTTCTTCAGTTGGTCAACCTCAAACAACAACAATTTCTTTGCCCACAAACACCCAAATATGTGTCAATATCCAGTTTCAATCAATATCCCATTCACAACTTCAACTCCATATCCAGAGTTGACCCGTATTTGTTCTCACGTAAGACCAATAGATACCAAGTTTCACTCGTTGTCGGAACAACACTTTCGGTCTCACAATAATCGTGTACACCTGGCCATACAGACGAAAACTCCAAACAATTTTTTTTTTAACTTCGCCTGAAAGTCAACTTCGCCTAAAAGTCAACTTCACCTAAAAGTCAACTTCGCCCCTCATTAACTTCGCCTGGCCATAACTTCGCCTGGTCATAACTTCACCTGGCTGCTAACTTCGCCTAAACCCTAAAATTTAAGTGACAACTTCGCCTGAACCCAATAACTTCACCTACGGCGGCTGTTCGGCCAAAAACGCATCAGAAACGTGCCAGAAACACCAAAACGCAGATCTCGAACAATAGCATAAGAGCCTAAGGCTCTGATACCACTTGTAAGTCCCCCCGGGGCGTCGCTGATCGATACGAGATCCGCATGAGGTCTAGAAGTGCGGAATCCTCCTAGACTCGTTTAATGGTGTAGAAGACGAAGAACATGATTACACATAAAAAAACACACGAACAAACACACTAATGGGATAAACGAATCTGCAGATCCTTTATATTATAACCAAACCACGTTACAAACTGAACATAAACCAAAACACGACCGACCCGAGGTGAGCTCTACCTCGGGTCGTCCCACACGACTCTCCCTCTCTGTTTCTCTCTAGACAATTGAACTGAACACAAAACTCTCTAACTTTCTGGATACTAAACCCTAAACAAGATACACATATATATAGAAAACCAACTTCGCGGGCTTGGGCTTGGGCCAGTAGGCGAAGTTGTTCTAACTTCGCCTATGCCGAAGTTGTTCTAACTTCGTCTAAGGCGAAGTTGTTCTAACTTCGCCTATGGCGTCTCCGCTGGTCAGAATTGCATAGCGACGGTCACAAAATGCACCAACACAACTAACTATAGTCTTTCATTTTAACTTGTTCATCTAATATTACTAACACTTGAATATGGTGGTACAACATATATATAATACACACCCCTTGTTTCCTTTATTTGTTACTTCACCGACTCCGGTTGGTTAAGTTTCGAATGTCATAAGGCAAGGCTTCATGGAGGAATTCGTGTTCTTGATATATATTTACACACACATAACTTATTATACATATCACTTATCACTAACTTTTAACCCTTTTTAGTTTGTTCATCTTATTTATAAGTTCCATGGTTTGGGTTTGTATAAGACTAACCTCGGTTTAACCGAAACTAGTCCAAACCGGAAACCAAACTTTTGTTTACTAGTTTTGTTAAAACAGTTGTTTAAACATGTTTATTGCTAGATTTGAGTTACAAAAATCATTTTTACAAGTTCTTTGATATTAAGCATATGGAATCCATCTATGAACTCGTTGGGAGATGGAAACCGAACTAAACCGAAACTTTTGCTTAAAAGACTTGTAGTTAACTTTTTAGTTGTAAAATTTAAGTTTTCTTCATTTATAAACCAATATACAAGTTCTATGATATTTGGGCATGTAGAAACCATCTATGAACTATTTGTGAGATAGAGACCGAACCAAACCAAACTATACTGACTTTTACTCGCTTAAGACACACAAGTGTGTTTTTAGCTATCAAGACTTGTATATTTCTTTAAAAATAGTTTACAAACTGATTTTAATTATTTTCTTAAGTACTTGGAATTGTTGGATCCAACTTGATCTCATCACATAGTTTGGACCGACAAAACCGAACACTCGCTTAACGTGCGTTGTTAGTTCTAAACAATAGATCTACATACTTGGTTAAGTGTTAATATATTTTAATAAGTTATCTCATAACAATTAATATGTTGGAAAGTTGACTTTGGTTTTGACCATTTGTCAAGACCCGAATCGACAACCCGAACACTCGTTAAAAACCCGTTTTAGTATCTTTGTCCCAAAGGAACTTGCATTTTAGCATTTTTCCCACCTTATTACTTAACATTGGTTAAGTAAATATTAAGGTTAGATACTTTAACCCGGTTTCGAGCAAACTTACATTTTTAAAAGATTGTTATTATAAATTCTTAAATAGTTACATTTTAAACCTTGAACTTTAATTGTTTACTTTTTGCAACAATTATTTTATTTAAAGATCTTCAAGACAACCATTCTAAATCCAAGATTTTATTGTCATTTAGGCCTTGCTCGTTAAACTTCATCCATCCGGTTATTCATCTTTTACCGATCAAGTTTTATATGTGAACGTGAGTAACTTCATACCCCGTTTTCTATCTTTTGTTTTGGGGTGACATTTCATACTTATTCAAATCAAATGCTTTATACTTGAGTCTTAAACCACAAACGTTGTTGTATACTTTACTTGAATAATTACTCGATTTGGTGTTCTATGCTTATATGCCTATGTGTTTATCGCTTTCGGTTGGTGGAATCTATAAATCCTAGACTACTTGGCATCCCCTTGTAGCAAGGTGTCGTTAACGTAATGCAATTAACGATATTCTATTAAATCCTAGACTACTTGGAAATCCCTTGTAGCTAGGTGGCACTAACGTAATTCTATTAGTGAATGTCAATTTATCCAAGTTTATAGCTATTATTTATGGTTTTGTATACTAGTTTTGTGGCTTTACATACTATATATATATTGTTCAAACTTATGAATTGCTCACCAACCTTTGTGTTGACAACTTTATTTTATGAAATGTTACAGGTTTGCATCTAGGTTGATTATGGAGTTCGGTGAAGAAAATGACAAAAATACCGTTAGGATATTAGCAAAAATGAACAATATTTGATTTGCTATATTTTGCTATATTTTGTTGTGTTTGGCTTATGAATATTTGGTTATGTGACATTTTCGATGTTGTGAAATGAAATGAGTTTGTTAAATATTGTCGCTTTAAATAGTGTCATGCGTTTATGGGTAATCGTTACACCTCGGCATGTTCCGCCGCCTTTGGTCGGGGTGTGACATCGGGTGATGATAAACCCAAATGATGTTAGTCCCAGACATTATGGTGGTATGTCGACGCAAATTCGCTCGGTTTTGGTTAAGTGCGTTATCATAGCGGAACTAAAAACAAAAAATAAAACAAAAATCATATAATATTTGAGGTAGATCAATTTAGTGGCGTCAGTCGGTAACACTTGAGCGTTGGGAAGATCCGAGCATTGTCGACCCCAGAAGTTGAGGTGGAGAATCAACGCAAATTCAGCTGAATCCGTTACATTGGTTATGGTACTGAAATAGTGAGTCTACACGAATTCATTCGGTTTTCGTTATGCTCTTCATAGTACCGGAACTAAAACAAAAACAAAATTCAAGGCCCACTTGGGCGTTAAGTGGCTGAATCGGCACTTAGCGGCACCAAAGTTTATAATTGTTATATAACTAGGTATTTACCCGGCGTGTTGCGCCGGGGCAGGTTGGTAAAACCCAAGAATTACGGCGGTAAGTCAACTTGAATTAGGTCGGTTTCGATTACGTGTGTTGTTGTGCCGAAACTAAAACAAAAAAAATATGAAAATTGAGGTGGGCTGATGAGGTGGCGTCGGTTGGTAAAACTCGACCATTGTCGATCTCGGGTGATGAGGCGCCGAGTCTATGTAAATTTGATCGGTTTTCGGCACGTTCGTTACGGTGCCGGAACTAATACAAAAGGCGTGAGGCTACGCGATTTCGGCCGTTTTTCGTCACGTTCATTACAGTGTTGGAACTAAAACAAAACAATAAAAATTATACAAAACAAATTTGTTACGTTTGTTAAAAATCGAAGCTAAAACATAGTGAAAAAATATCCTTAACAATAAGATGCCGTCGAACTCCTATTTATATTAGCATATGATACCAATGACTCAATAATGGACTTACTGCACCAAAACTCTTATTTATTATTTAAACAAAAAAAAAAACACATAAAATAAATAAAAGAAACAAACAAAATAAACATGTTCAAGAATTAATCATGCCTCTACATAAGAAAAATGGTCAAAAACCAAATGCCAAAATTGATTTATACTTGGTGCCATAAAGCTGCTCGAACCTGCATCAAACAACATTCATTATTTTCATTTGCATTAACAAACAACACACCAAGACATCATATTTGTTTAAACATCAAAATGAATTACATAAAAACAAAACAAAATTAATAAAATATTTAAAAAAGACTTTTGTGGCACCAAACTTGTTAATTATACTATAGTAATAATAATAGTAGTAGTAATAATAATAATAATAACTAATATAAAATTTTTTCATTTAATGCGAATTACCAACATAATTCGTTTTGATAATTTCGTGATAACAATCAATATATTAGTGATTACTCTACATTTGATTGTTTTGTTAATGATTATGATTAAATTGATTACAACCATCCTTTTATAAGCCAACCAATCCTAGATTAACGCCAATCAGTATTAAACTAAACTGGAGAAAAATAACTCAAAAGGAGCCACCTTAGCGAATCTATTAAAACTCAAGGATCCGATGCGAGTAAAGAATAAGCCTCCAAAACATAAATTCAATAACCCTAATATAAAGAGTAAATAATATGACCATAATTATGATAACAATAAAGTGATAAACAAAACAAAACAAAACTATAGTAACAATATAATTTAGTTTAAATACTTAAATAAACTGTGAGGTTATCCTACCATATTTAATTTTTAATTCAAATGTCTTTTTTCTTTAAATAAAAATTAGGCTCACGGCATTATTCTTATTAATAAAAGTTAAAAAAAAAGGTAATGGGTCTTATGACTTTAGTTTATTAAAAATTTGTAACAGTGACACTTGTCATTTTTCATTTTCATGTACTTGACCCGTCTTGTATGTCTTGTATACGGATCTTTATTATTAATAGGTATATTGGTTTTTATTAATCCCAACTATTATCTTTTGGTCACTGTCGATCCCAACTAACGAATTAGCTCATGACGGTCCCAACTTTTAACGTATTTGCTTCCAATGGTTTGCGACTAACATAATCCTAACGCCGTTAGTTGCAGGTCGCCGGAAAAATGTTTTTTGGTGGAAAACTCACATTTTTTTCATGGAAAACTCAACATTTGCATCCCAAACATCTTTGTAACTTTGTTTTGGACCTTTAGGAACCTTTTTCTAGTAAAAGCCCCAGCAATTGAGGTCGTCGGAACCCTAGAACCATCGTCGGAATCGGTTGGTGGTGCTCAAGTGGTGGTGGTTGGTTGGTGGTGAGTCAATTGGTGGTGGTGGCGGTGTTCAATTGGTGTTTTCCAAGAAAAATGTGAGTTTTCAGGCCAAAAACATTTTTCCGACAACCTACAACTAACAGTGTTGAGAATCTGTTAGTTGTGGACCGTTGGAAACAAATACGTTCAAAGTTGGGACTGTCAGGAGCCAATTCGTTAGTTGAGACTGGCACTGACCAAAAGACGATAGTTGGGATTAATATAAACCAATATACCTTATTAATAAAAGTCGGGTGTTATATTTCAGTTATGATGTGTATCTATTATTGTGTGATTTGAAAACTCTATCTCAAACGACATTTCATGTAATTAATTGCATTTAATCAAAGTCCATGGGCTAAAACTCTCAAATCCAAACTTTCTGGGAAACTCAATCCGTCGCGGTATGCAAAGGAGTCCACCTTCACGCATAAATAGCAGGGGTTTTTACGGTTTATTAAAGTTAAATTTTATTTACATAACCATATTATTATTACTATTATTTACATAACTATATTATAAAGATATTCAAGAGTGGACGGCATATTGCGTCCATTATTATATATTAATTTTTACTACATTATTTTTATTCAACTTATTCTCCAAAATATGACATAATTTGTTCAAAACACCTTCACTTTTTCCTCAAGTTAGTGTAATTACACATGATTAACAAATTAAAACTTTTCTACATCAAATCACTTTTCGTGGGCAACTCACTTTCTGTGGATGAGTACTTTATCAGTTGAGTCAGATCAATATTATTAAACTAAGACGATTTGTATGCTACATAGATAAATGCGAGAATTTTTTATGGGCATAAACACTGTTGGGCCTTAGGGCATCGATCTCCCAGTCCCACCCTATGGGTCAGGCATGCAAAAACCTCTACTTTTGTAAGCAGGACAATTTGTGACCTTCATTATTTTCCATATTCATGTACTTGAAATGTTTTGTATGTATTTACGTTATTGTAATATTGTAATTCGTGACCTTCCTTATTAATAAATGTCAAGCATTTATTCATTTATGTTGTGTATTAATGATTTATATGTATTTACGTTATTGTAATATTGCAAACTCCACCACAAACGCTACTTCACGTAATTCTGTACATTAATTGCATTTGATCAAAGTTTAGGGATTGAAACTGTCAAATTCAAAACTTTATGAGAAGTATCGTCCATTACGCTACGAGAAGGATGTCTTTTCTTCGCTTCATGATACGCGACAATTCTAAGGTTCCAAATTTATTTTCTGTTGGGTAACGATACGTGACAGTTTCACCCTTGTGTATCACGATACGCAGCCGACACCAAATATAACCGTGGACATAATTGGGCCGCCACATGCGAAGACCACTCCCTTCAGTCTTTGCGATATGTAACGCGGACATCTGAGCGCAAAATTTGGACATGACTCCAAGTTATTATCCAATATTCTTTCCAAATGGGTTTAGATTTGACTAATTGACGTATAGATGTTTCTTGAACTCTCTTCTAGCGCAACTTGACTTTCTTTTTTCCCAAGTTCCTTGATTTCATCCATAATTATGTTTATCTCCTTTCAAGTTTGATTTTTGAAACAAATCTTTCGAATTAAACGATATGATTAGATCATGAATTAGTAAATTTATGTAAATGATTCATGTAAATGATGATGAACAACAAATATTATGTTATGGATAACTGATGGATGAGTAAACGAATCAAACATAACAGGTGGGGTTAACCAATAACTAGGGGGCAAACGATCAGAGCTCGGGCTTGGCTCGTTTAACTTACATAGAGCTCGAGCTTTATTTTCAAAACTCGAGCTTGGCTTGTGTGTAGATTTTCAAGCTCGAGCTTGGCTCGGGCTTAACTCGATTACTATTTATCAATTAACTTTTATATAATTATTTTTATATATTAATTAACTATTATTAAATATATTTTTTAAAATTATATGAATGACATGCTTATTTAGGTTTGCGGGCCGGCTTAAGCTTGGACTCGTGCAAGGGCTTGTTTATCAAACGGGCTTACCTTTAGGTTCGAGCTCAGGCTTGATTAAGCTCAGTTCGCTTGAGCTATTTAACGAGGTGATCCTGAATAGCTCACGGACAGCTTGACTTGTTTTTACCCCTTACTACCAATGTGAGGTAGAGAAGAAGGAAAAAGATTTGAGCTTTTGGAAGGTTCGGCCCCTTAAGTATCAAAGTGGTTTAAAACAAATTAAAACTAAGTAAAAATAAATTATCTTATATTAAGTTGAATCAATTTATACTTTTACGTCATGCTTGCGGTGTGCATATAATGTATACATGAGAGCCCTGGGGGGGGAGTTAAATTGCTTTAACTTTACGTAATTTTACTTATCTCGTGAAAATAACATTAAACGTGTTGGAGATTAAACATGCATATGTGGTGGTGTTGATAGCCCAAAGACAAGGGTGCATGTACCAAGCGGTCGGTATTTCTGTAGTTAAGTGTTATGTGCCTTATGTCTAAAGCTTGTTGTAAAACTACTATCGAACCGAGGGTCTCATCGGAAGCAGCATCTCTCTATTCCTACGAGAGTAGTGGCAAGGTTGTCTGAATCTTACCCTCCCAAACCCTACCATAACTTTGCTATTGGTCGAATTTATCGAGTACGATGATGAATCACTTTTTATAATTTTAAAAATATGAAAATGTATGTCAATAGTTTTGCGAAATAAATGGTAAGGTGTTCAACTTGAAAATAAAGGTGTTCAAAAAAATTCAAATCCCGATCCAAATCCGTATATGAAATATCCAAAAATCCGAATATGAATTATCCAAAAATTCGGATGTTTGAAATTTTGGATATCCGAATTTTCGGTTCGGATTAAAATAGTGATTTTGAAAATTTTCGGATAGTTCAGATATACGAACCATCTGAAATATTTTTTAATTAAAAGATAATGGATATTATGTATAAAATTCAGATAGTTTTTTGATATTTTGATAAAATCTGGATATTTCGGATATTTTGGATATGTTTTGTATCCTGCAGATAATATTTAGGACATTTTGGATAGTATTTTTTGGAAATTTTGGATATCCGAAATATTTTTGAACGTAGTTCTTTATTTTTTTATAATAATTATTTTTTTCTAGTTTTTCGGATATCCAATTCACTATCTGATCGAGTATCCGAATTTCGGATTTGGATAGTAAAATCCACTATCCAAAGGTCCCAATTTCTTAATTTTAACACCCCTACTCGTAAGTACTTTGAATAAAACATCATTACATAAGTAAGTGAAACTTTTGTACTAGCTAGATAAGCATTAAAATTTTTAAACGGATGATGACCGAAATTTAAAAATTCTACTAAGCTCCTTGCATTTTATACTAGGAATTTGGGAACTGTAGCTTGTCTGATTCCACTAATAGTGGGATGTTAATCTATGATGGCTTCCATAATTATTCTCCATATCAACAACCAAGGTATTGGATGTATATGTTAACTTTAGATTAGAGTTAAGATAAATTGTGCTTAATTACAAAATACATGATGGCTAGTTTCCTCCCTTTGCCAACTTTATGCAAATACATTCCTGATAAGACGTTTAGTCAATATATATCATTTCGTGTATCAAGTACAAAATGCCATTACAATTTCAATATAAAACAATATATTAGTTTGGTGATCTATAGCCTTGGGCGAAGCGTACATGTTGGGCCAGTAGTTTAGATTTGTATGTTTCGTTCAAAATAAATTATATATAGTGTAACTATACCCGTTTTCGTCTGAAAATTTTGAGCCCCTCACCTCCTATCAGATCTACATATGCGTGTTTCCCCTATCCAAAGACCAAAACGTGATCTGAGGAGGCAAGTTTTGAACCAAATTCGTCTTCACATACGAGTTTTGTTTTAGCCAATCAAAAGTGTTCTAAATCTGTCGTCGGAAAGTTTTGATCAAAATTCGTCTTGGACGACCAAACTTAGTTACTCTATCTTCTTTAATATTTAATTATTAACTAATTTAACTTATTTTAGTTTTTCTTTTATAACTTTAAAAAAAATTAAGTTTTACAAAATTTCGAGTATACCTTTGAGACGTGCTTATTTTTACCCGTGTGCTGGTATAAATTTTAATTAAACCGAGTCGAGTCAAATTTATATCGAATTATGAGACGTTGAGACGGTCAAGTTTTGACATGACTCGGTTTTGAGTAAATTTATATTGACACGTAAATAAAAATAAGTACATCTCAACGGTATATTCTAAATTTTGTAAAACCTTATAATTTAAAAGTTATAGAAGAAAATCTAAATATAAGCAAAGTTAATCATTTCTATTAAATATTAAAGAAAAAAGAATAACTAAGTTTGGGCGTCCGAGACATATTTCGATCAAAACTTGTCGAAGAATACGGATTTGAAACACTTTTGATTTTGATTGGCTCAAACAAAACTCGTTGCGGTGACAGATTTGGTTCAAAACTTGTCATCACCGACGGTTTTAAATGAATCTGTTGCGAATATTCAAAAACTTAAGGACATTTTGGGGCTCTCGCTTTCTTCAAAAGCTTGATTTTAAAAGTTTTACAAATAATAAAGCACCAAGTACTTTTAATTCTTTTGAATCTTTACAATTTTGCACTAGCAACTTGTGTCAACTTAAGATATAACTAAAAGTTTGTTTCATCATCTATAACCAGATATTGATTTAAATTTCAATTTTAAACCAACTATTTCAGGATTTTTAGACTATAATAACGTTTTCGTACGTTTATATGTTTCCAAAAAAGTCACACCATAAATACGAGCATTTTATTCTCTTAATTTAAGTATGGTATTGCTATAGTTTTAAAAATGAAAAAAATTATTAATATGTTATGTAGTGGTGTTCTCATTCAGTTTTGACAGGTCTTATGTTAAACCTGTGAGTCCAATTGTTAGAAACATTTTTGTGACTACAAAAACCAAATTGATGACCGGTTTTAACGTTTAAACTGACTCATGAATACTTATAATTGTTACGTGATTAACAGTGTATGTGCTCAAATACATGTCGTATCGCGCGGGCATCCTCGTAATTAAGAAAATAGGCATGTTGGCGGCTATGGTAGGAGACGTGTGATTTCTAAATTTTACTTTTCATTTTCAACCTAAGACGATAAGACTTATGTTATATTCGTCAAATCTTGGTGGATAAATGTCACTTCTGTTTAGTAGTATTTTTTATCATAGTTTGGTTAATTTTTTTTAGCTTATTTAGCTTTAAACTTGTAAAGTTATATTATATCTTATCTTAAATATATATAAACGAAACCTTTAAAAGCTATCTGATTGTTTTCTACACTTTCTCAAGCCACCAGACTATTTTATTTGTCAAGGGGGGATTCTCATGCATGCGACCCGAATTCACGGGTATTAGTCTCATCAAACCCAGATAACCCTTAAACGGCTTATAACATCTCATTATATTAAAATTAATCTCACCAAATATTTTATATGAAAATTCTATGAATTAGGGATATACTACAATTAATATCCAATTTCTTTACAAAAAGATATTATTTATATTAAGAAACAATTTTATAGTAAAAAAATAATAAACAGGTAATGTGTCACACCCCAACCTACGGCGGAAATGTCAGGGCGTGAGCTGATTGCCACAGCTCACAAGGTACTATAATGCAATTGTAAAGCGACAATATCTAATTAATTTATTAATTGTCAACGAATATTTAAGTACAACAAAAATAGAGAAAATTACAATACAAACTAACTATTCTTGTTTATGTTTAACATCCTAAGGTCATCTCTACGTGAGCTTCAGTTCGATAAGCAATCCGGGGATAAAACCTAGTATGTATATAAACGAATTTTTAAAATCTCTTGGGTTGCTCCCTACATTCTCTCAAGTCACCAAATTCTTTTATTTGTAAATGGAGGCTTCTCATGCATTTGACCCGAAATCACGGGTATGGGTCTTACCAAACCTAGATAACCCTTAAACGGGTTATAACATCTCATTAAATAAAAAATTAATCTCATCAAATATTTGATTTGAAAATCCTATAAAAAAATGGATATACTAATAATTAATATATGGTTTAAAAAAAGATATTATTTGTAATTGAGAAACAATTTTATAGTAAAAAACATAAGCGGGTCATGGGTCTCACAAAACCTAGATAGTTTTTAAAACGGGTTATAACATCTCATTTATTTGTGAAATAATTTTATCATCAAATCCTAAGTCAATTATTTACTTCCTTACAATAAATAAAATAAAAATCCAAAAAAATATAAAATATTACAAACGAAAATGTAAAACAACCATGTAATACGGGGGATAAAAGCTAGTTATATATATAAACGAAACCTCCCTATGTTCTCTCATGTCAACAAATTTTTTTAATTTGTAAATGGAGATCTCTTATACATTAGACCCGAATTCACGGGTATGGGTCACACCAAACCCAGATAGCCCTTAAACGGGTTATAGCACATCATTAAATTAAAAATTAAAATCACCAAATATTTGATATGAAAACCTGTAAATATGGATATACTAAAATTGAGTATTCGATTTTTTTAAAAGATATTATTTATAATTAATAAATAATTTTATAGTAAAAAAATAAGCAGGTCATGGGTCTCAGCAAATCCATATAGTTTTTCAACTGGGTTATAACATCTCATTTATTTGTAAAACTTCTTCATCATCAACCCCTAAATATATTACTCCCTCCGTCCCGGTCAAAGTGTCTTAGTTTGAAAAACTTAAAATTTAAGGTAGATTAAATTATTGTTTTCTTTGCTTACCAAATAACAATAATGCCTTTGAAAATTGGGTCCATGAATATTGTTTATTAATGTTAGTTGTATGTTTAAGGTAAACTTGGAAATTGACTAATAAATTTTGAAAATGGACATTTGTAATATGACAAATAAAAAAGGAAATGTGGACACTTTTAATGGGACATGGGATATTAACTTCTTTATAATAAATAAGATTAAAATCCAAACAAATATAAAAATATTAGAATCAAATAATGTAAAGCAGTCCTTATAACACTGCGGATAAAAATTAGTTATGTAATTTTGAAATCTATCTATTCTAATAAAAGCCTACTATTTTTGCCACTTGTTAATACCATAGCCCTCCTCACATTTTTGTCAACCAATTTTCATATATGGTCTTTATCTTTTAAGTCATTTCAATATATGACATTAAAATTATAGGTTTATTCCAACTAAATCCATTACTACATATAATAAGTATTCTCCATATGGATTGACAATAGACGATTAGTGAATTTTAAAGTATTAATTAAAGTGTTTATTATGGTTTATATTCAAAATAATAAACAATAAACATTCGATTCATAATATGTGGAATGAGAACATTCGACTTGGACTAAATCCTGATAACGTCAGCGGCTAAGGCTTAGCCTTTAATACCTAAAAATACATATGATTTTAAAACAAAAAGTTTTCGTGTTGACCCGAAACCTAGAATTCGGACCAAAGAACCAACCTGAATTACTTCGGTTCAGGTTTGGGTTAGTATTTTTTCTTGGGTTCAAGTTTCTCAGGTCAGGTTAGTTTGGGTTTATGTACGGGTTTTCTTGGGTTGGGTTTCATGTTACGGGTAAAAGTGGCAGCCCTACTTTCAACGATTATAAATAAGAATCGCTACATTCATTTTATGTAACTTTAAATCTTATAATATTATTCTAACTCAGAATAATCACTATTACTTGAGAGAACATTGGTGGTTTTAACATAATTGATCACTATGTTCAAAACTACCAAAACCTCATGGAGAATCCACACAAGTGGGACTCAACGCTCCTGACTTGCGAGGAGGTTACAGACCTACCCGCATCATACCCAAAGATCAAGCAGGAAAGTCGGGAATTTCTGCAAGTGACATAAGGACTTCCGCGGGAAGAATCCCCATGGAAAACCTTAAAACTAAACCCTTTTCAAAACCCTTTGCTTAAGTCCAAAAGTTCACCTCACTTTATTAAACATTCATGAGAAGAACATTGGACTGGGGGGACTTGAAGAGGTAGGTCCCAGCAGAGCCCAGTTGGACCCGCAAGACTCACCTTGAAGAGAGACGTCTGCGCAGAAACCAACTGGATCCGCAGGACCCACCATGCTCAGAGACGTGACGTCCTTACGCGCAGTACGCAAGCTGTTCCCGCAGGAAATGCCTCCCAGTGGTGAAGTACTCTGCCTGTTCCCGCAGCTGCGGATACAAGCCATCAGGGAAGGCCACCCGCGCAGCAAGGCTACACGCACAAGGCACTTAGCTCTCAATAGTTCAGTTGTCACCTGAAGGAATGAGCAAAGCCGGGAACAATCCCGCACAAAGGCGGGAGGGGGAATACTCCCGCCCAAATAAGCCAGTCCGTATGATACGGGAAAGATCTGACCAAAGATACGACAGCTCATTGACAGCAGTATGGCGAGCAGCATGCTCTTGTACTGTATGTCACTATTAGCCGCTGCCTACTCACCAACTCCTGTCATACCACGTGCATAGCCGGCAGTTGGTGGAAAAGGAATAGTACACAGCAGGCCTGGTCAATATCAGCCGCTGCCTACCCACCAACTACCAGCAGGGCACGTGCGTAGGCCACAGTTGGTAGAACAGGAACACTATTCAGCCGGCCACACCTCCTTGGAAACCTACCTTCGGCTATAAATACCCCAAATGTTATGATCTCATCATCTGATCATTATATACTATCTCGTATTACATATTATACCTGATATCTGCTCTAGCAATCTCTTAATATACATTTATATTCAAGAGCAATCTAGTCTGATTCTCACGCCGGAGGGTGGTCACAAGGAGGAACCCCCCCTTCTCAGTGACGAGCTCACGGTGTCTGTTTTGCAGGTTATCAGAAGAACCATCTTTGCCGGGTCTAACCCCTCGTGGGAAACATCTATCTAACCCCCAGGTTACCCGTAATCTGCACGGGGTCCGATTAGTGTTTCTTCATTGGCGCCATCCGTGCATAAAAGCTAGAACTTCATTTCTTTTCAGTTTTTTCAAACTTCTGGAAAGATGGTTAAAGAAACTCCGGTAACCACAACCCCACCTACTGGGAGGGATACCGGCGACTACACAGTTTTTACGAACACTACCCCGGTTACCCAAGCCGGGGCAAGTGCAGTAAATTTTACGAACACTACCCCAGTTACCCAAGCTGGGGCAAGTGCAGTAAACAACCATCCCCTGGGATTCAATAATACCCAGGCGGAAAGACAACAGACGAGACTCCCCCGCCAAACACTTGAACAAGTTAAAGCGTGGGCGGAGGCACGTCAAAAGGAATTCCAAGCTGAGTTGGACGAACGCTTGCGTTCCGTCCAACAGGCTGACGAATTCGGATACTGGGACAATGATTCGGAGGAATCCGATAGTGACGCAAACCCTCGTCATAGGGCGAAAGGGAAGCGTAAGGAAACGGACTCCCAGCCGAGAAGGCATTTTGAAGAAGCCTTCAAACCAAAAAACACAGGTGGAAATCCACGTGACTTCTCGAAAACATTTACACCAACGGCTGCAAAGGCGGGAACGTCCAAATTTGCAAGGGATATTGCGGAAGCAATCGTCCCGAAAAGTGCCAAACAGATGTCCAACATCGGCACTTACGATGGTATATCTGATCCAGACGATCATTTGAACAGGTTCATAGCGGGGGCAACCGTCAGTAGCTGGACGGAACCTACGTGGTGTTACATGTTCCAAATGACGCTTGTTGGGGCAGCTAGAGCGTGGTTCGATCGTCTACCGGTCCACCACATCTACGATTGGGAAGACTTCCAGCAAAAATTTAGCCAACACTTCAGCCAACAAAGAAAGTATACCGAAGAGCAATGGACAATCCTCAAATGCATTCGAGAGGAAGATGAATCTTTGCTAGACTTCATCACTCGCTTCAACTCAAAGAAGCTAAGTCTGGGTAATATCAGCGAAGATCTTGTTCGCGCTGCTTTCATCCAGGGCGCAAACGACCCAGAGCTCATCCGCACCTTAATGGGTAAAGATGGCATGCCATCCACATGGGATGCCATCATGACAGCAGCAAAACGCTTTGCGGAAACGGAGAAGCAACTGGGTAGAGATCTCCCCCAGAGCACAAACCTCTACACCCAGAAAACAAGAGAAGACAACGTCCTTACCGCCCGACTAAACAAAAAGCGGAAGCTAGGCATTTGGCAGTCAAGGGTAAACTTTGACACCTCATCCGGCTTGCAACATCGGTTAGGCGGAAGGGATAACGTACAGTCAAACAAGAACTCCAGATGGACGCCACTCACCAAAAGCGTCACCGAGATATTCGCCACTGAGGAGCTCCCATGGCCAAAGGCTCCAATAATCCGACATCATCACAATGCTGATCGGAGCAAATACTGTGACTTTCACAGGACAAAAGGCCACAACACTGAAGAATGCATAGACGTAAAGGACATGGTCGAAGCATTTGTCAGAGATGGGACGCTCGCGCACCTCGTGGCGCAATGAACGCTGAGCAGGCTGATGCGTGTAGAACCCCAGTTGGGGAAAACACGAATAAAATTTCAGCTTCAATGTTGGAGACTACATACTGCGCAAACAACGAGATCCCGAACTAGGTGCATATCGGCTCGATGGCACTCCCATCCCAACAACATGGAAGGGAGCTCAATTACACAGTTTGCATGTAGATCAATTCCAAATTTGTAAAGAAAAGGCCCAGAGCCACTTCTAATGGAAATGATTCTCCTTAGAACATCGACGCTGATGATTTTACATTTATACTTTTATGAACTTCCAACACTGATGCCGGTTTTCACCGCATACATGTGAAAGTCGTCGCGTGGGGAAGGCGGCAAAACCCGCATAAACCCAAAAAATGGCAAACCTTCACGCAGGTCAGTTAAAGGTAAAGTTCAGTCATCCCACTAAATGAAAGTGCCGGTCTATCCGCATGAATCATGATATAGGAAACTGAACACTAACCTATTAACAACCGCGCGTCGAACGGTTAATTTATTCAACACCGATGCCGGTTTTCACCGCATACATAAGTGTGAAAGTCGTCGCGTGGGGAAGGCGGCAAAACCCGCATAAACCCAAAAAACGGCAAACCTTCACGCAGGTCAGTCATAGGTAAACTTTGGTCATCCAACTAAATGAAAGTGCCGGTCCTAACCGCATAAATCATGAGAGGAAACCGAACCTATTGACAACCGCGCGTCGAACGGTTAACTTATTCAAAATACTTATAAAAAATTTCTAACAGGATGAGGAAAACCTCCACGCAGGTCAGATGTAGGTAAAGTTTAGTCATCCTACTAAGTGCAAGTGACGGTCCTACCCGCACAATCACGAAAGAGGAAGCAAAACTTCAACCTATTATCTACCACGTTCAAAGGTTAACTTATCCTAAACACTTAGAAATTTCTAAAAAGATGAGGAAAACCTCCACGCAGGTCAGATGTAGGTAAAGTTTAGCCATCCTACTAAGTGCAAATGACGGTCCTACCCGCACAATCACGAAAGAGGAAGCAAAACTTCAACCTATTATCTACCACGTTCAAAGGTTAACTTATTCTAAACACTTGGAAAATTGCTAATTTAAACTAAAGTATGCAAGACATAACGTTTATAAAGCAAGGAATCCAGTGAAAATAGCGGTCTTACCCGCACAAAGATTTATATTTCATAATATTCATTACAAGAATGGCCGGGTAACTACCCGCCTACAAGAATATAAATCTATACAAGCTAAATCTATCCTAGCAGTGGGAAGGGATCTTCAGGATCAAGCTTCAGGGCCACTTCCACTTGGACCAGCACCATCAGTAGAGCGTGGCGGTTCAAGGAAAGCTTTAAGGATAGCTAACCCATCATCAGCAGCAGCAACTTCGTTCACCTTCTCCACCACCGGATGCGGGAAGGCGGCATACTGATTCACTGCTTGGTCGTAAACAGCTTCAGTATCCACATCAAATAAAGGGAAGTTGGAAGGCGGGATGCCTTTCTCAACGAACCCTAGACCAAGCAGGAAGCCGGCCTTTTCCCCATCCTCATGAGAAGTGTTGAGGGCTGCGCTCATAGCATCGTCATAAGACGTATCCGCGAAGACCCGATGCACAACCTACAAGAGAATACAAGTATCAAAACCTTTTCTATTTACAAAGAAAAGCGTGAAGACATGAAGCTAAACATACCTGAGACAACGCTTCTCGAAGAAGCCATTCCTTGGCAACCAGAGCCTCCTGAAGGGCAGCTTGAGCTTCGTTACGGGCGCGTTCGGCTTCACTTTTGTTGAGGTTGGCAAGCAACACTTCTTTAGCCGCAGCCTCTTCGACGCCCTTTAGCTTCCGCTCGGTGTGGTCAAGCACCCCCCTCTGGTCCAAGATCTCTTGGAGCTTTTTGGCGTCTTCCATCGCCAAGGCATCATGAGCCTGCTGGAGAGCCTCTAATTTGGCTTTAAGCTCCTCATTCTCCACGCGTAGAGGCTCAGCAACAGCTTCAGCCTTGGTGGCCCTTTCAGTTGCGTTCCTAGCAGTTTCCTTAGCCAGCCGAAGCTGTTCATTAACAGCTTGGGCAGCCTTGGAACGGGCCTCGAGACGGGCCTGAACCTCAACTTCAAGGGCCTTGAACGCCTTTTCCTTCTCCGCGGCCGCGGCGGAGAGCCTCCTATTCTCCTCCCGGACAGCCCGCGCCTGAGCTACTTCTTGAATTCGAGCTGCTTTTAACTTGTCGTTTTCACGACAAAGCAGCTCGACGCGCGGCTGCATCCGGGCCAGGAGAACCCGAAGCTCATTGGTTAGCCTACCCTCCTGGTAGCTAGCCATGGCTTCCCCCAACGCACCACTGGGAGCTGCGTGACGAGCCCACTCCACGCACTCCACAGGTGTGCGAAGGGTTGTTCCTCGGCGGATGTTCCATCGTGGAACATACACTTCATTGGAATCCGACACTGCAAAAAACAAAAAGCAGTTAGGAAAAGATGATATATATAAAAAAAAAAAAAAAAAAAAAATAGGCCAAAAGAACCCTACGCACCTGTAGGGTCAATAACAGGCCGATAGCCGCCAAACCCATCACCTGAACCCAAGGGAAATCCGTCCAAG
The DNA here is from genome assembly GCF_021521415.1 of Bidens hawaiensis. Taxonomy (NCBI): domain Eukaryota; kingdom Viridiplantae; phylum Streptophyta; class Magnoliopsida; order Asterales; family Asteraceae; genus Bidens; species Bidens hawaiensis. Next base: position 72,674 of record NW_027495634.1, read on the forward strand.
AGGTCAGGTAGATGGGAAGGAGGCAGAGGTTGGCGAGAAGCCCCATGCATACCTGAAGGATCGGCCGTCGTTGCCGATGACGGAGGAGGCATGGTGAAGGCCGCCGCGGTCGCCGCTGCGGAATCCGCAGCAAAAGTAACCGCCGGCTCAGTGAAAGATGCGGTAAAAATGGCACTGACAGCCGGCGGTGATGTCATCACAGCTGGAACAGTTGGCTCAATGGAATGAGCAACTGAACCAGCGGAAGCAGGCGCAGCCGCCTGGGTCGTCGCCTCAGGAAGGCTGACCAAGCCTACCGTCATGGGCGGGGGGGTACTCTTCCCCGCTCCACCCTGGAATGCGTCAACATCCACGCCTGCACAAAGAAGATAAGTATTAATGATGGAAAGCTATGAAGTTAAAAATAAAGTTTGTACTTACGGGTTTTCTTGAGCCTAAAAGTGCGGACAGGCGGGGATGAACCCGATGGAGCCGGCCTCTTCACGCCGGTCACCGTTGTCATCCTGGGCTCTCCGGAGGTGACAATCGTCGCAGCCTCCGGAGCAGTGGTCTTATCACCACCGGGGTTCCCCGCCACCTCCTCGCTCTCGGCCTCTGAGTCAGACCGAGGCACCGGATCGGCAGTGGAGGCCACCTTCTCTTTCCCCTTCCCGCCGGCAGCCTTCTTCCTCCGCACCAACGGAGGACCATCTGCGGATTCCTCATCAGAACATAAGATTAGAGGAATGCCAGCAGAGGTTTCAGCATTGAGGGGTCGAGGGTTGAATAGCGCCTTACCTGGCCGCCTGGCGCTCAGGATCTCGTGGCCTAGCGGGTAGACCTCCACGAACCGATCCGCCGTCTGTTCAAGGATGGGCAACTCGTTCTCGTCTAGAGCGCGAGTACCCATCCGAGCGGGACTGTCAGCCTCCCGCGGATACAGGAGCGACTGCAAGTCGTTCCCCTCTGAAATAAACAGGAAAGAAGTTAGAAGAGATTCTAAATCAACAAAAAGAAACAGAGCATACCGTAAGGAACAGAGTTCAAACCGTATTCGAGGACGATCGGGATCTTTTGCGCATCCGCATCCTTCCACACCCGGCTCATCCCGAGCATCACCATCCCGGACTCCGCAAACCAGTAAACCGGAGATTGGACTCGGGATATCTTCGAGAACCATTCCGCCTCCTGGTAGTTGGAGGCGTGAAGGCTTGGGAGATCTTGCCCATTCTTAAATTTCATGGCAAGGGGGATGGCGCGAGCGGAGATGTAGAAGAACTCCCGCTTCCACGAACGAAGACTGCGCTCGGTTGCGCAAATCTTCAAACCCTTGATCCGGGTTATCAGGGTATACCACCTCTGGATGCACCTCCAAGTGTAGAAGGTCATCAGGCGGTCGACAAAGGGCTCAATGCCCAGAATCCGGCACACCCACTCGAAGTGGCGAATCTTCGCGATCGCCATCGGGTGCACCTCGGTCAGGTGTACACCGTGCCTCTCTAGGACACGGTACACAAACTTTGTCAACGGGAACCTAAGATTCCCATAGACAAAGAATGCAGCATATACCCCGATCTTGCCTCTAGGGGCATCATACACCATCTGATGGGGTTCAGGAAACTCAGGCTCGAGAGACTCGAGCATGAACTTCCTGACGATGTACTGATATAGATCGACAGGCAGAGCACACTGGCACTCGCCAGCAGTACTCTTGTCATCGCCGTGCACCCCAGCCTCCTGGGCTGTACCCTCAACATCGTAAACAGAAGACATCTTGCAGATGAAAGAAGAAAACGATTTCGAGAGAATGCTCGACTGAAAAGTTGAGTATTCGCCGGAAATCGTTTTGAAGATGAAGAGAAAAGTGAAAGTGTGGATTACAAAGAACCCTCTCCCCCTTTATATACTAATCGCAATTAATGCGATGAATTTAATGCGGAAGAGAGAGAAATCGAAGGTGCAATGAAACTATGACACGTAGCAAAAAGCAAGCTGGCAACAGCTGTTGAAAGGACGCGTACCATTAATTTCGCGGCCACGCGCCCGAAAAATCGGGTCCACGCGCCTGAAAAAGCGTCTGGAATGACCATGTACTGTCACGTCACCATAACTTCCTGCACGTCCTGACACAGTCAGAAGAAATCGTCGCACGACGTTTCAGAGGTTTGGACTGTTTGTTGGTGCACATTTTGTGGCCGTCGCTTGGCGAATAGTTTAGAATGTTTATGTTGTATGCTGTACACCTAGGTAGTGGTTCACGCTGAAAGTGATCCATTTGAAAGAGCATTTTCAAATGGATACTCATTCGATCGAACCAGTTTCTGATTCGATCGAATGAGTCTGCCATTCGATCGAATAGGACTCATTCGATCGAATGAGTCTGCCATTCGATCGAATAGGACTCATTCGATCGAATGAGTCCTGACCGAATGGCAGCGGGTATAAATACCAGCTTTCAGGCGTGAACAGGTAAGAGTTTTGAGGTTTTTCGTGCCCGGGGCCCAGGTGCTGTCCGGATGAGGGGGGAGGCCATGCTCGACCTCCCCCTGCCATAGACCGTGATTTCAGTGTTTAAACAAGCATGTAAGAGTTTTGAGGTTTTTATCAATGCGGGTCAGAGCCACGCACGACAAGTCCGTCGAGCCGTCGGTGATACGCTCCACAGTCCGAGGGCATCAAATTGTTGTTTCTGCCCAGATTCTTAGAGATGTCTGCGGGTTTGCAGATACAGACTCTGACCCGACCACATTACATCCTGCAGCAACGAGAGGATGTTTCGCACGCATGAAGTATGACGGCGATCTCAATGCCGGTCTGCTTCTCAAAGCAAATTTGTGCCCAGAATTCAAATATCTGGCGCACGTGGTGATGCACTGTCTGGGTCCTCAACGTACAAGTTTTGATAAGATAAGGGAGAGCATGCAATTCACCGTGGCAGCACTCGTGATGAACCGCCCCTTCAATTTCTCTCAAATGACATTCAGTCACATGGTGGAAAACATCACCATAAAACAAGGGGCGGGTGAGAAGTTTCTACGGTACCCGAGGTTTGTGCAGATGATAGTTGATGACCAGGCACCGGGGCTGTTGAAAGAGAATGACGGAGATGTGGTAAAGCTAGACCACATGAAGAATGAGACTTTGAACCGTCTCAAGTCGTACAAGGATCGTCCAACAAGGCCCCCACACAAACGTTGTTTTGGGCATGTGGCGAATCCGTTTTATCAGGCTCCACCAAAGAGGAAGTGGAGGAACACCTCAAGTGACTCAGATGTCGAGGACCTTCCGTATCAGAAAACCAGTGATGAATCAGACACTGAAGACGAAGTAGTCCCTGAGGACACCAGGACTGATGCAGAGAAGGAAGCTGATACCTACTTAAATGTTGAAGATTTGGAAACCGGTGAAGAAGTAGTGTTTGAGGAGCAGCCTGCTGATCAACCGACAGGTGAAGAAAGGCCGGCGAAGAGACAAAAGAGGAAGGTTACTCGAAAGTACAGGAATTTATTTCCCAGCCAACCTCGTCCCGCAATGTTACCATCAGTTGGGACCTCTTCTACTGCTCCTCCAGCACAACAAGCTCCTCCTCCAACACCTCAGTCCGCACCGCCACCTCCTCCTCAACCTCAACAGGAGATCTCCCTCCCTCCCAAGGTCGCTTCTGAAATTGCCGACCTGCACAAGGCGATGATGCAGATGTTCATGTTCAGGACACAGCAGGAAGAGCATAACAGAATCAGAGATGAACAAATGGCTCAACTTCAAGCTGACAACGACAGGTTGAAGATTGAGAACACTCAGCTCACTGCTACTGTTGCTGAACAGGGATCTGCTATCACAGAGCTCAAAGAGTCAAATCAAAGCCTGGTAGAGTCCAATAAAAGCCTTGTGGAGTCAAACAGAAACCTTGAAGCTAAGGTGACTGAGCTTAAAGGAGACGTTCTTCGTCTGGAAGGTCCAGCTAATGTTGATGTGGACACCGACGAGCTGAACTCAGATGATGATGAAGGTGAAGGTAACTGAGTGATTTTTGAGTGAATGTAGTGAGGATTTTAATGTTTAAATCTTGTAATCCTTATTTATATTCCATTTTCATATGTAATTGTTTTGTACTTAACGTTTATGATATTACATATGTTTATTTAAAAAATTTTTTTTTTTTTGTTACTGTGTTGTGATTATTAATCAAGCAGGTGATGCTGATACATCAAATGTCCAACCGCTGCAGTCAAAAACAGCAGCGGAGTTTTTCACGTATCTCTTGGACAACCCAGATGAACAGCAAATCTTCTCAAGTGGAGACTTGGAAGAAGGTGAGATTTCGCACAACTTCACGGAAGAAGAGCTAGAGCAAATGTTCGAGTTTTCAAACGAAGAAACAGGCAAAGTTCTGGCCTTGCCTTCAACAGAATCCACATCTGCTGCAGCTGCTTCAACCGACTCACCATCACCGACGGCCGCTGATCCGACACAAGTCGATCCTCCTCACTTCGAAGATGTCGAAATAGAAGACTTGACAAGGGAAGAATATCCTGAGTACTACACGTCGCAAACTGACGATATTCCCAACTCATCAAGCTTCTTTCAAAACGTAAACGAGGAGGAAGTGCAGAAGAAGGCTGACGAAAGGTCAAATGCTATGAAACAGCCGTCTGAAGCCGATCAAGCCGAATTTAAAGACAAAACAGAAGAATGCAAGAAAGCGTTCAATGCTATTCTTGAAAAGATCAGGTCTAAACGCCAAGCGAAACCGACCATTCCTCACACAAAGTCATATGATACTAAGGGTCGGAGAACCTCTGGAGAAATCCTAGCTTGGGCGTGTCTGAAAGACCTGAACTGCGTAGCTGTCAAAAGGGAAAAGGGGGTTGAGTACTATCAACGAATCACAGACTTGAAGACTCTTCCAACTTACGATCTTAATCGTCTTAATTACCTGGACATGCTATACGCAAGCTCATCTCCATTCGCATCGTACTATCAGAGTGTATTACGAAAGGAATACAACTCAAAATGGAGATTGATTACACCGCAAAGGCCAAAGCGTTATACAAGTAAAAAGGAGATCGATCCGATCACCAACAGGCCGAAAGTCATTTTGAAGTACATGCCACCACTTACAATGAAGAAGATTCCGCTACGAAAGATGAAGCAGGACTTCTACAAATCGTTCAGGCATTGGTACTACGACGGAAGACTACATGAAGCAGTTATAGTGCTCAACGACAATGGTAATTGGAGCACAATCCGCATTTTTGATCCTATGTGGCTCACCAACTTGTCAAGGGAGGATGTTTTTACTCTATACAAGACAGAAATTCTTTATGCCCCCGATGACATGGAGCAAGCGCTAAAGTACAGAAATGTCATTAGGATCTGTTTTGCCTATGACATACATGCAGGATCTAACTGGAAGGAACAACAGAAGAAATATACACAGGGAACCAGTGATTAATTGTTATATGTTTTGTTTATTTGGTTTCTTTGTAATTCAAAGTTTTATCTTCTGGTTGTAATTGTTTTTGGAGTGATTTTAATATACTTTGGAATATTGTGCTAGATTATGCTTTACTTTCATGTTTGATAATCTACTACAACTGTGCTTAAATGTTAATCTTATATTCCATTTGACAGCATCTCATGATATGTGGAACCTATGGTAAGTCTGACGGACTGCACCATTGGATCGTGAGATAACTCCATGAAGACAGGAGTTTGGTGGATGCAATGAGGGCACCACTAGCTTTGAGAACAGAGAGGGAGAGATAACTCCAAGGGGGAGTTGCAGTCGAGCAAGAAATCTCGATTGGTTAAAACATAAATAGAACTGGCTCCAAGGGGGAGTTTGTTAGGACATGAAATGTCATATATATGTCCCCAGTTCTATCAGGGTAGGTCGGCGTGAGACTAAAGATAGTGAAACCTAGTTAACGTATTGTAAATGTCAAACGAAAACTGGTTCGATCGAACAAAAGGTTGATTCGATCGAACCAGGCTCATTCGATCGAACAAAGCTTCACTCGATCGAATGAGAGACTCATCCGATCGAATGAGTCTTCGATATATAAACGTTACTTAGGGATTTTCAGAAAAGGGAGCACACATAACACACATACACAGCCGACCTGTTCCCCGGAAATCCTCTCTGCCCGTCAACCCCTTCGGTCCTTTCCTCCGCACCTGGTCGTCATATCATCCTAGGAATTGCTACCGTTTGTGTCGTTGATTACCACCGAGTCGCCGTGTTAGTAGGATTCCGCACTCTAACACGTTGCCCCCGAGAATCGTTGGGAAACCGTCTCCCGATCGGTCCTAACAAAGTGGTATCAGAGCCACGGTTACCGCTAGAAAGGTCTAACAACCGATCTAGCAAGCCGAGCTCTTGATTTTCTGCGTTCTGGACGTTAAACTGTTGGTGTGTTCTTCGTGTTCTTCGCGTTTTCTGGGCTGGCGTTGAAGGAGTCGAATCAGTACATTCGATCGAACGAGTTCCCCATTCGATCGAATAGGCCTATTCGATTGACTGATTCGATCGAATCAGTCTTCCCGCTCAAAAGTGTCAAATTCAAACGCAAGTTTTCCCGCCCAGACAGCCTGTTCATTCGATCGAACCAGATGTCTTCATTCGATCGAATCAGTTTGTATTCGATCGAACTGGTTTTCCCCGCTCAAAGTGTCAAATTCAAATAGCTGATCGAACCAGTTCTTCATCCGATCGAATATGTGCTTCATCCGATCGAATCTGTGGTTCATTCGACCGAACCAGTTCTCATTCGATCGAACATGTTCCAGACCAAAAAAAAAAAAAAAAAAAAAAAAAAAAAAAAAAAAAAAAAAAAAAAAATGAAAAAAAAGAGTCTGGAACGCCTGCTTACACGAAAATTTGCCCAAGCCATTTTTATCAGTCGGGAAGTCTTCTGAAAAAGTTTGGCGAAAATAAAATTTTTTCGACAAAATTTCCGGGAAATTTTCGGTTAATTGTCGGGTCAGTGATGAAGATTTTTCTGGACATCCTATACATGTTGATCACATTCCAGAAAAAGTTTGGTGACAGTGAAATTTTCACTGATATTTGCCGGCAAAGTCAGAGCGTTTAAATGTTTAACGGTTAAAGCGGCAAATTTGAAGATGAACAAAGCACAATTACCTGAAGGAATTATCGTCTACAAGTTTAATGGATAACCCCTTGTTCATTGAGCTTCTACAGTGGTGATTGTTATAAGAACACAGAAGAACAGAGAAAAGTGATTACTGATGAGGTATGATGTTATTGTGGGGTAGTCAGGAGCATCTGACTATTTATGGGCCAACCAAGTTTAATTTATTGTCCGCATTCTGAAGATTCTGCTTTGTGGAGAGAATCTGAGTTTGAGTTATTGTGGGGTAGTCAGGAGCATCTGACTATTTATGGGCCAATCATGTTAAATATTTATTTTCCGCATGTGAGAATTCCGCTTTGTGGAGGGAATTCTGTTGAAAATTGGTGATTCGCAATCACGAAGTTAATGATGTGTCTTTGTCTCCGATGATGAATCTGCATACAAACTAATCTGTTTAGGGGGAGTAGCTGTGGATTGGAAGCCTCTGTCATTTGTCCAATACATGTTGGTGAAGTAACCGTGTGGGTGAAGATTCGCCGATAGTAAGTCGCGCAGCGGAAGCGTGCATGTATTGTCATGTCTATATATTGGGATACACGTCAACGTCTGAGGGGGAATTTCTACAGTTGGTTGTTTTAAACAGATTATTTAGTCTGAAGATGTCAGCAATGGAGAACACTTTGCATCATTAACCGAGAGTTCAGTCTAAGGGGGAATCTTGCTGCAATGATGGTATTCTTCAACGTGATTATCAAGATAAAGCAGAAGATTTGACTGAAGATTGCAAGAGGTGTCTACAGCAATTCGCAAGCAACGTCCAAGGGGGAATTTGTTGGTGCACATTTTGTGGCCGTCGCTTGGCGAATAGTTTAGAATGTTTATGTTGTATGCTGTACACCTAGGTAGTGGTTCACGCTGAAAGTGATCCATTTGAAAGAGCATTTTCAAATGGATACTCATTCGATCGAACCAGTTTCTGATTCGATCGAATGAGTCTGCCATTCGATCGAATAGGACTCATTCGATCGAATGAGTCTGCCATTCGATCGAATAGGACTCATTCGATCGAATGAGTCCTGACCGAATGGCAGCGGGTATAAATACCAGCTTTCAGTCGTGAACAGGTAAGGTTTTCGAGGTTTTTGCGTGCCCGGAGCCCAGGTGCTGTCCGGATGAGGGGGGAGGCCATGCTCGACCTCCCCCTGCCATAGATCGTGATTTCAGTGTTTAAACAAGCATGTAATCTTTCGTTTATCAATAAAGTGTTTGTTTTTATCTTTGATCTGTGGTTGAAACCTTCCGTCCCGAACCTGCTCGGATCGTTACCGGTCCTAACACTGTTCTTATCCTTTCACCAACTCTTCGAATTTCAAAAAAAAATTCAAAAATATTCAAAAGTAAGCGGGAAAATACCCCTTACCTTGGCAACCAAGTAACCATAAGACGGGTGCGGGTACAGTGTTAAGGCAAAACCCTTCACATACTTAGCACCTGCAGGGAATTGAAGCCAAGAATACCTCGGCAACCAAGTAACTATAAGACGGGTGCGGGTACAGGGTTAAGGCAAAACCCTTCACATACCTAGCACCCGCAGGGAATTGACGCCAGGAATACCTTGGCAACCAAGTAACCATAAGACGGGTGCGGGTACAGTGTTAAGGCAAAACCCTTCACATACCTAGCACCCGCAGGGAATTGACGCCAGGAATACCTTGGAAGTAAAGTAACCGTAAGACGAGCGCGGGTACAGTGTCAAGGCAAAACCCTTCACATACCTAGCGCTCCGCAGGGAATTGAAACCAAGAAGGATCTTCTGGGCAATGCTTGCGGAAACGGAAATAACATCCCCGCATAGCGGGAACGTCGAGAACTACATTGTTTGAAGCTCCAGGATGGAATTGGTGGTTTTAACATAATTGATCACTATGTTCAAAACTACCAAAACCTCATGGAGAATCCACACAAGTGGGACTCAACGCTCCTGACTTGCGAGGAGGTTACAGACCTACCCGCATCATACCCAAAGATCAAGCAGGAAAGTCGGGAATTTCTGCAAGTGACATAAGGACTTCCGCGGGAAGAATCCCCATGGAAAACCTTAAAACTAAACCCTTTTCAAAACCCTTTGCTTAAGTCCAAAAGTTCACCTCACTTTATTAAACATTCATGAGAAGAACATTGGACTGGGGGGACTTGAAGAGGTAGGTCCCAGCAGAGCCCAGTTGGACCCGCAAGACTCACCTTGAAGAGAGACGTCTGCGCAGAAACCAACTGGATCCGCAGGACCCACCATGCTCAGAGACGTGACGTCCTTACGCGCAGTACGCAAGCTGTTCCCGCAGGAAATGCCTCCCAGTGGTGAAGTACTCTGCCTGTTCCCGCAGCTGCGGATACAAGCCATCAGGGAAGGCCACCCGCGCAGCAAGGCTACACGCACAAAGCACTTAGCTCTCAATAGTTCAGTTGTCACCTGAAGGAATGAGCAAAGCCGGGAACAATCCCGCACAAAGGCGGGAGGGGGAACACTCCCGCCCAAATAAGCCAGTCCGTACGATACGGGAAGATCTTCTGTACTGTACCTGACGAGGTATGGGCAAAAGATCTGACCAAAGATACGACAGCTCATTGACAGCAGTATGGCGAGCAGCATGCTCTTGTACTGTATGTCACTATTAGCCGCTGCCTACTCACCAACTCCTGTCATACCACGTGCATAGCCGGCAGTTGGTGGAAAAGGAATAGTACACAGCAGGCCTGGTCAATATCAGTCGCTGCCTACCCACCAACTACCAGCAGGGCACGTGCGTAGGCCACAGTTGGTAGAACAGGAACACTATTCAGCCGGCCACACCTCCTTGGAAACCTACCTTCGGCTATAAATACCCCAAATGGTATGATCTCATCATCTGATCATTATATACTATCTCGTATTACATATTATACCTGATATCTGTTCTAGCAATCTCTTAATATACATTTATATTCAAGAGCAATCTAGTCTGATTCTCACGCCGGAGGGTGGTCACAAGGAGGAACCCCCCCTTCTCAGTGACGAGCTCACGGTGTCTGTTTTGCAGGTTATCAGAAGAACCATCTTTGCCGGGTCTAACCCCTCGTGGGAAACATCTATCTAACCCCCAGGTTACCCGTAATCTGCCCGGGGTCCGATTAGTGTTTCTTCATCACCCCTACATGTAATGTAAATCTGCTCCTGAAGGTGGTGGGAGTGGGAGTGCATCCCACACCCCTAATCATTCTCAACATTCTCTTTTCTCTACGTCAACGCCACATCTTTCTCTTTCAAATTCTCGATCCATCTTAATTTTAACCCTTGCAATACATCTCAAATTATCTTTCAACCATTTTATTTTTTTTCTTTAATTAAATTAACTAAATTATCTTCAAATTAAAAACACATGAATATATTAAATTAAAAAAAAACCTAAAATAACATTCATTAAAAAAGTTATATCTAGAAAACATTAAAACATAACATCCCTCGACTTTGCCTAAATTTGGTGTGTGGTACGCCTGCCGGTACCTCCAATTTGTTGATTGGCCCCTAGAAGTAAAGATCAAAAATTGTTTTGCGATATGTCGTGGTTGTTGTCCATCACGTGCATCCAAGCCCTTGCCAAAGCGGCCTCGTCATCAAAGCTCCACGAAGACAATCGTGTTCTCGGAGGCAGTTTTGTTTGCGTTGTGAAAAAAAGTATACAGACTTTGAGAATTTTAAATGAAAGAATGAATGTTTGTGTTTAAAATTGATTGAATAAAAGTTAAATTTATAAGGTAGACATAATTGATTTATTTTTGAATATTATCGTTCAACGGTAATATATCCCCTTCATTCGGGTAGGAGGGCAGCATGGCCAAGCCTCCCCGATTTTGTTTTCTTTGGTATCAGGGGTAGGGTTCCAGCCAGTAACGGACAACACCGGTTCCTCCTGCCCCCACTTCGTCCACCCTTATTCACATGTACATAATTTTTTGTTAACTAATGGATATTATACTATGGAGCATTTACATGTATCCCTTCCTAAGTTATCTTAGTACATATTTACCTAACTCTTAAAAACTAATTACATATTTTCTCTTCCTAAACTACATATATTACATATTTATCCATTTCCTTTAAATTAATTAATTAAATGATTGTTTTACCTTAATGAACTAATTAAAAGATCTATGCTCTTCCTAAAAGCACCAATTACATATCTTCCTAATTTAAACCCAAACCAAGTCGGTTTTAAGACGAACATACCGAAACTAATAAATTCAGTTGGAGTCAACGTTTTAAATCATTAGCAAATATATAGAAAAGTATTTTTAATTGTCTAACATAGTTTATAGGTTGTATAATTTTAACATGGGCGACATATGAACATACTTTATAAAAAAACGATTACTTTGACAAAACTTAATAGCAACATGCATGCACTGATGCACTAGATTAAAAGAACAAAAATAAAAATATGTCAAATGTTTACATTATTCCAAAATAAATCGTACCATCATTATACCAAGCACCCCGTTAGACTATGCGTAGCAGGGTGTTTTTTGGGTGAAAAATCCCCAAAGCGCCCCATACACTGCCCCTTGGGCTTTTTGAGGGGTATTTTGGGTTGGGGCTTTTTTTAGAAAGCACCCCTCCTTACAAATTTATACCCCACAAACCCTAACCAATCACAAATTTATCTTATTTATATTTTAATAAATTAAAGTGGCTCCATCTACTACACTCATATGAGGTAAAAAGCCCCCATGATGACATCGCACCACATGACGCAAAACACCCCTATATGAGCTCGATCCACTATACACGGTCTTAGTTGAGTTGGAAAGCTTTCAAATATTCCAAAATGGTCAAACCAACATTATACGACCCAAGAAATATAAGACACAAGATTATTATGCAGTTTTTTCTCATTTCGTTTTGCTTGTTGATGGTTATCTTGATGTGTTGTACTTTTGCATGTCTTTTTATGGTGTCAATAGTCAATACCCACCACAAGGCACAAAGCTTACATTTTCGTCTCTTGTTAATCTTATCAATTGGTTTAATTATATTCTTTCTTGATCTTCCATGAACGTTTAATTGTAGGTGGGTATATCTTCTCTGTTTCTATTCTTTCTCAACTTTTTTGTTTTACAAAAATACTTCAAATTAAACAACACATGTCAAACACTATGATATGAAGACTATGAAAGTTAACATTCAATATTGTACACAAAAATCACACTTACATAAAAAAAACTCATTTGTGATCTTAATCTACGTGTACATGTGTTTTTAAAAATAATTACTTGATTTAAACAGCAGCATTTCCCATATTAATGTTTAATCTGATCTGAGACCATGAAGCCGAACCTTCTTGCATCGAAGCTTTATCTTTTATACTTTTACCTAGCGTGAATATGCTTAAGGATACAATATCATCGCGTCAAATCATTTGCTTGCCCACCAAACATTGCCTCGTCCAATACCTTTACAAAAAAACTCATATATTGAAACAATATTCGTACGTATAAAATATGGTGGTGGTGCAATGCTTTACAATCTGCAACAAAGCCCCCCCCCCCCACCCCCAACACTACGAATTGCAGCCAGGGCTGGCTCCAAGAAGACGAAATTTTTTTGGGTCTTAAGTAAAAGAAACATTTTGTTGTGTTTAAACAATTTAATTTTAAGTGAGCATACTTGGTTATGATTTGAGTTGTGTAAAAAACTTTTGTATAAAAATAAACTTAAAATGTCTCAAATAAGACTTGAAGTCACAACCTCTAAGTTAGATGTCGTGCCGTACCTCTTTACCACTAAACCAAGCTAGTGTTTATGCAATTGTGTTAAAACATTGATTATACATATTTTTTTCCATAAAAATACATATAATTTTTTTATAAAAAAAAAAATTCGGGCCTAGCGGGGTGTCGGGTCTGTGGCCGTCAACTACCCTGCCACACCTTAGGGCCGGCCCTGATTGCAGCTAACGAAGACCACCGGTGAAGTCCACTCCCAACTCTTCCCCTTACTAACTGTTAGGTTTGTAGAATCCACACTAGGGGTGAGCAGAAAACCGAAAATACCGAACCGTAACCGAATGAACCGAAAAAACCGAACCGAAGCATTAACCGACGGTTTTTTTTTTTGTTTTTCTCAAAAACCGAAAATTTTGGTTTCAGTTCGGTTACCCATTTCAAACATACCGAAAAAAACCGAACCGAACCGATTAACTTTAAATATTATAATAAATAATTTAAATGATTGTTAATATATTTATACTAAGCCATATGCGACAACAACCGAAACAAATTAGGAGTTTGTTGGTTCAATAGATTTGTAAGAGAAATTAGAGTTTGTGAAAGGAATAGTAAATGTTAATATGTATTTTTGTACGTAGGAACTATTCGCATAAAACAATTAATAGAACAAAAAAAACAAAACAAAAAAAAACGAATATAACCGAACCGAAACCGAAATACCGAAAAACAGAAACCGAACGGTTTGTATATATGAAAAAACCGAATTTTCGGTTTCGGTTTCGGTTTCACCCAAAAACCGAACCAAACCGAACCGTGCTCAGCCCTAATCCACACCAACACCATGAAATCAGTCGTTCACCTGCAATAATTCATCGCTACACCATATTCAAGATGACGCCAAGTCACTGTTCCGGTAAAAGGACAAAAATGCCCTATGTGCAGACTGCAGTGCACATAAGTTTATTTGATTGAAAAACTTAACATCCGTTAGTGTAAAAGACTAAAACCAAGCCAAACATGCAAATAAAGGATGGAAAGTGAAAGTCATTTTCGAAAAGGACCTATTCCATAATTTAGCCAATTCAAAAGAACAAAAATTGTAATTTCTCAGTAAAAAAGGTAAAATGATAATCGGATAATAGAAGAGCATATATGTAATCGAAAGGTTTTATATGTAGTTCAATGGTAAGAGCCCAATAAATTTTGTAGATAATTAAACACTTTATATATAATTTTTAGTCTTGTCAAATCAAGACACATCTAAATTAAACTTAAACTTGAGTTTCTAACAAGTCAATCTCAAATAGTTTATGAACAGTTTAACGCATGCACGCCCTTAACAAAACTTGTATTTGCATGTACCGGTAAACATAATTAATCAGAAGACAATAAAAAGAACAGGAGCACCTTTGTATTTACACAATATTGTTGCTACATACACATTATACATATACAAAGAAGGTATCCTTTCAGAACTTACAGAAATCACTCTCAAACTGCCTTTGGGCAATCAAATTACGGGATGCCGTTTAACAGATTTAATCGACCCAAGACCAGTAGGTCTTGGGTCCCCAGATCTTAATCCTTTTCTTTAATCGTGCAGGAACAGTTGAACAGGACTGCAAACAATCTGTGGGTTGTGGACAGTGGCTGTTCCCGGCACATGACTGGTAACAAGAATTTGTTACATGAATGGAAACCTGTTCAAGGAGGAAGAGTAAGTTTCGCTGGAGAGAGCGGTGGTAGAATTACTGGTATTGGAACTGTGACAAATGGAAAAATGAAGTTAGAAAAAGTGAATTTTGTTGAAGAGTTGAAGCATAATTTGTTGAGCGTGTCTCAGATTTGTGACAAAGAGTACACAGTGCACTTTACTAAAAATGAAACAATTGTTCTGTATCCTGGTTTCAAGATACCAGAGGCATGGGTGGTGATGAAAGCTCCAAGAGAAAAGAACACATATATAATGTATATGAGGTCAACTGAGATGACAACAGAAGAGTCATGTCTTCTGTCCAAGGCAACTGAATCTGAGTCCGAGTTATGGCATCGAAGAATGGGACATATACATCTTCGTAAAATGAATTACATTGTCAAAAATGGGCTAGTGCTTGGAGTTCCCTTGAAGAATTTAACTTTGAAGATCAATGCTTATCGTGCAAGAAGGGAAAGCAACACAAGAAACCTCATCACTCCAAGAAGGTTAACTCAATTGTCAGTACCCTAGATCTACTTCACATGGATCTCTTTGGTCCCGTGAATGTAAAAAGTCTAGGTGGAACGTCATACTGCTTGGTAGTAACCGATGATTACTCTCGATACTCTTGGGTATACTTTCTGAAGGCAAAAGATGAGACGGTTCAGTTGGTGATTAACTTGATTACCAAGGTTGAAAACATTGTTGGGAGGAAGGTTAAGTACATCAGGAGTGATAATGGGGCAGAGTTTAAGAACTACCAGATGGAGATGTTTTGCTTACAAAAAGGGATAGACCATCAGTACAGCGCCCCGTACACTCCGCAACAAAATGGGGTGGCTGAGAGGAAGAATAGAATGCTAATTGAAAGAGCCAGAACCATGCTGGCTGATGCTAAACTTCCCGTGGTGTTCTGGGCTGAAGCTGTTGCCACAGCCTGTTATATCCTTAATCGTGTTTTAACTCTTAAAATATTGAATAAAACTTGTTATGAACTCATGCATGGTAGAAAGCCAAACTTGAATGGTCTCGAACCTTTCGGGTCCCCATGTATGATATTAAAGACAAACTCCAAATTTGGTGAGAAATCCGACGAAGGTGTTTTAGTCGGATATGTTGTTGGTACACCCAATAGAAGAGTCTTTAATTTATCGAACAGCAAGGTTGAGGTGGTATGTAACACGGACATTACAAGTTACAAATCACCAAAGCCTAGCACGGGACCCGCTGAAGCTTTCGACTATGATAAACTTTTCAAATCGTTTAATTTGCCTTACTTGGATTTTGCAGAAGTTGATGAGAAAATTGCTTCACAGATTTCGTATGATGAGGAGGAAAATATTGTGCAACGTCCGCGATACGATGAGAGTCAACCTTCCTCGTCAAGTGTTGCTGATATTCCTGCTGCCTCTACTGAGGAAGAATTCTACAATCCTTTTCACTCTCAACATCAATCACCCATAGATGAACTCTCTTCGAACTTAGAAAACAATCTGGAAGTCAGTCCGGTTCCGACTACTGGAATTCACAAAAATCACCCTTTGGAGAACGTGATAGGTGATCTGTCTGACGGTGTTCAAACAAGAAGAAGTCTGAATGAGCACACTTGTGTTTACGCAAGCATTAAAGAAACGGGTATCATAAATGAATGTTTGTACACCTGCTTCATCAGCCAGATTGAACCAAAGAATTATCAAATGGCTCTAAAGGATAGCTCGTGGGTCGAAGCCATGCAAGAAGAGTTAGCACAGTTCGAGAAGATGGAAGTATGGAAATTAGTTGCAAAACCAAAAGATGTACATGCTATTGGAACAAAGTGGGTTTTTAAATATAAGAGAGATGAGAAAGGAATAATCATAAGGAACAAGGCGAGGCTGCTAGTAAAAGGGTTTAATCAGCAAGAAGGAATCGACTACAATGAAGTGTTTGCTCCAGTGGCAAGATTGGAAGCAATTCGACTATTCTTGGCATTTGCTGCTCACAATGAGATGAAGGTGTTCCAGTTAGATGTGAAAAGTGCCTTTCTGAATGGTAAAGTCGATGAGGTGGTGTACGTTGAACAACCTCCGGGTTTCCCTGGCCCTGATTTTCCTGATCATGTGTACAAACAGAGCAAAGCGTTATATGGGCTACATCAGGCCCCTCGTGCCTGGTACTCAACCCTGTCTGATTATTTGCTTGAGAATGGGTTCGAAAGAGGAAAGATCGATAGCACGTTGTTCGTCAAGAGAAAAGGAGTAGATTTTCTACTAGTGCAAGTCTATGTGGACGACATCATTTTTGTTGCATCCAAAGTCGCCATGTGTCAAGATTTTGAAGCAGTCATGAAAAAGAGGTTTGAAATGAGCGCCATGGGCGAATTAACTTTCTTTTTGGGATTGCAGGTAGACCAGAAGAAAGATGGGATGTTTATTCATCAAACAAAATATGTCCATGATGTGCTCAAACGCTTCAAGATGGAAGATAGCACCCCATTTGATACTCCAAAAAAAAATAAAAAAAAATAAAAAAATAAATAAAAAATAAAAAATCACTTGTAAGTCCCCCCGGGGCGTCGCTGATCGATACGAGATCCGCACGAGGTCTAGAAGTGCGGAATCCTCCTAGACTCGTTTAATGGTGTAGAAGACGAAGAACACGATTACACATAAACAAACACACGAACAAACACACTAATGGGATAAACGAATCCGCAGATCCTTTATATTATAACCAAACCACGTTACAAACCGAACATAAACCAAAACACGACCGACCCGAGGTGAGCTCTACCTCGGGTCGTCCCACACGACTCTCCCTCTCTGTTTCTCTCTAGACAATTGAACTGAACACAAAACTCTCTAACTTTCTGGATACTAAACCCTAAACAAGACACACATATATATAGAAAACCAACTTCGCGGGCTTGGGCTTGGGCCAGTAGGCGAAGTTGTTCTAACTTCGCCTATGGCGTCTCCGCTGGTCAGAATTGCATAGCGACGGTCACAAAATGCACCAACAGACTCCCCTTTGACCGTTGCTCTCAATTCTAACAAACACAAAAGATCATCTGTTACAAAACATGCACCAACAGACTCCCTCTTAACTGATGATCTTCTGTTTGCTCCTTCTTGTAGGACTTGATTGCACTGTGATCTTCAAACTTGAACTTCACATATACATGCAACATCCATCCTGTCTTCAACCAGCCGTGTCTGAAACTGTCTTGTAACTCCACAAATCTACCAATCACCCGACGTCTTCCATATCAGATCTCCCCTTCAGTGTAAGCTTCTTCGACTATATCGATTGAGGTCTTTGACATGCATGCATCCCCATGCCTAATTGATCATGTCAACCAATCACGTGAAGTCCTTCTAACTTCACCAACACGTGAAGTTCTTCTAACTTCACCAACACGTGAAATTGGGCTCCCTCCACAACTTCACCAACACGTCGGAATTGTATAGTAAGATAAGATTCAATCTTCAACTACTCAACATCAAGTGATCAATTTCATCACAAAACCACCTTGACAGAATCTAACACACATGACCATTAGTTAATCCGAAGCATCTTCAATCACCATGGATAACGATCAAGAACATAAACAAATTAATTCCCGATTAAATCCAACTTGTTCTAAAATGGTAACAGGGACCAATTCTCGAACGCCTTGAAAATAACATAAATAATATGCTCTGACCGCAATCCAGTAATGACGAAAACCTTCAGTTCGATTTGACTTTCTTCAGTTGGTCAACCTCAAACAACAACAATTTCTTTGCCCACAAACACCCAAATATGTGTCAATATCCAGTTTCAATCAATATCCCACTCACAACTTCAACTCCATATCCAGAGTTGACCCGTATTTGTTCTCACGTAAGACCAATAGATACCAAGTTTCACTCGTTGTCGGAACAACACTTTCGGTCTCACAATAATCGTGTACACCTGGCCATACAGACGAAAACTCCAAACAATTTTTTTTTTTTTTAACTTCGCCTGAAAGTCAACTTCGCCTAAAGTCAACTTCGCCTAAAAGTCAACTTCGCCCCTCATTAACTTCGCCTGGCCATAACTTCGCCTGGTCATAACTTCACCTGGCTGCTAACTTCACATAAACCCTAAAATTTAAGTGACAACTTCGCCTGAACCCAATAACTTCACCTACGGCGGCTGTTCGGCCAAAAACGCATCAGAAACGTGCCAGAAACACCAAAACACAGATCTCGAACAATAGCATAAGAGCCTAAGGCTCTGATACCACTTGTAAGTCCCCCCGGGGCGTCGCTGATCGATACGAGATCCGCATGAGGTCTAGAAGTACGGAATCCTCCTAGACTCGTTTAATGGTGTAGAAGACGAAGAACATGATTACACATAAAAAAACACACGAACAAACACACTAATGGGATAAACGAATCTGCAGATCCTTTATATTATAACCAAACCACGTTACAAACTGAACATAAACCAAAACACGACCGACCCGAGGTGAGCTCTACCTCGGGTCGTCCCACACGACTCTCCCTCTCTGTTTCTCTCTAGACAATTGAACTGAACACAAAACTCTCTAACTTTCTGGATACTAAACCCTAAACAAGATACACATATATATAGAAAACCAACTTCGCGGGCTTGGGCTTGGGCCAGTAGGCGAAGTTGTTCTAACTTCGCCTATGCCGAAGTTGTTCTAACTTCGCCTAAGGCGAAGTTGTTCTAACTTCGCCTATGGCGTCTCCGCTGGTCAGAATTGCATAGCGACGGTCACAAAATGCACCAACACAACTAACTATTGTCTTTCATTTTAACTTGTTCATCTAATATTACTAACACTTGAATATGGTGGTACAACATATATATAATACACACCCCTTGTTTCCTTTATTTGTTACTTCACCGACTCCGGTTGGTTAAGTTTCGAATGTCATAAGGCAAGGCTTCATGGAGGACTTCGTGTTCTTGATATATATTTACACACACATAACTTATTATACATATCACTTATCACTAACTTCTAACCCTTTTTAGTTTGTTCATCTTATTTACAAGTTCCATGGTTTGGGTTTGTATAAGACTAACCTCGGTTTAACCGAAACTAGTCCAAACCAGAAACCAAACTTTTGTTTACTAGTTTTGTTAAAATAGTTGTTTAAACATGTTTATTGCTAGATTTGAGTTACAAAAATCATTTTTACAAGTTCTTTGATATTAAGCATATGGAATCCATCTATGAACTCGTTGGGAGATGGAAACCGAACTAAACCGAAACTTTTGCTTAAAAGACTTGTAGTTAACTTTTTAGTTGTAAAATTTAAGTTTTCTTCATTTATAAACCAATATACAAGTTCTATGATATTTGGGCATGTAGAAACCATCTATGAACTATTTGTGAGATGGAGACCGAACCAAACCGAACAATACTGACTTTTACTCGCTTAAGACACACAAGTGTGTTTTTAGCTATCAAGACTTGTATATTTCTTTAAAATAGTTTACAAACTGATTTTAATTATTTTCTTAAGTACTTGGAATTGTTGGATCCAACTTGATCTCATCACATAGTTTGGACCGACAAAACCGAACACTCGCTTAACGTGCGTTGTTAGTTCTAAACAATAGATCTACATACTTGGTTAAGTGTTAATATATTTTAATGAGTTATCTCATAACAATTAATATGTTGGAAAGTTGACTTTGGGTTTGACCATTTGTCAAGACCCGAATCGACAACCCGAACACTCGTTAAAAACCCGTTTTAGTATCTTTGTCCCAAAGGAACTTGCATTTTAGCATTTTTCCCACCTTATTACTTAACATTGGTTAAGTAAATATTAAGGTTAGATACTTTAACCCGGTTTCGAGCAAACTTACATTTTTAAAAGATTGTTATTATAAATTCTTAAATAGTTACATTTTAAACATTGAACTTTAATTGTTTACTTTTTGCAACAATTATTTTATTTAAAGATCTTCAAGACAACCATTCTAAATCCAAGATTTTATTGTCATTTAGGCCTTGCTCGTTAAACTTCATCCATCCGGTTATTCATCTTTTACCGATCAAGTTTTATACGTGAACGTGAGTAACTTCATACCCCGTTTTCTATCTTTTGTTTTGGGGTGACATTTCATACTTATTCAAATCAAATGCTTTATACTTGAGTCTTAAACCACAAACGTTGTTGTATACTTTACTTGAATAATTGCTCGATTTGGTGTTCTATGCTTATATGCCTATGTGTTTATCGCTTTCGGTTGGTGGAATCTATAAATCCTAGACTACTTGGCATCCCCTTGTAGCAAGGTGTCGTTAACGTAATGCAATTAACGATATTCTATTAAATCCTAGACTACTTGGAAATCCCTTGTAGCTAGGTGGCACTAACGTAATTCTATTAGTGATTGTCAATTTATCCAAGTTTATAGCTATTATTTATGGTTTTGTATACTAGTTTTGTGGCTTTACATACTATATATATATTGTTCAAACTTATGAATTGCTCACCAACCTTTGTGTTGATAACTTTATTTTATGAAATGTTACAGGTTTGCATCTAGGTTGATTATGGAGTTCGGTGAAGAAAATGACAAAAATACCGTTAGGATATTAGCAAAAATGAACAATATTTGATTTGCTATATTTTGCTATATTTTGTTGTATTTGGCTTATGAATATTTAGTTATGTGACATTTTCGATGTTGTGAAATGAAATGAGTTTGTTAAATATTGTCGCTTTAAATAGTGTCATGCGCTTATGGGCAATCGTTACACCTCGGCATGTTCCGCCGCCTTTGGTCGGGGTGTGACATCGGGTGATGATAAACCCAAATGATGTCAGTCCCAGACATTATGGTGGTATGTCGACGCAAATTCGCTCGGTTTTGGTTAAGTGCGTTATCATAGCGGAACTAAAAACAAAAAATAAAACAAAAATCATATAATATTTGAGGTAGATCAATTTAGTGGCGTCAGTCGGTAACACTTGAGCGTTGGGAAGATCCGAGCATTGTCGACCCCAGAAGTTGAGGTGGAGAATCAACGCAAATTCAGCTGAATCCGTTACATTGGTTATGATACTGAAATAGTGAGTCTACACGAATTCATTCGGTTTTCGTTATGCTCTTCATAGTACCGGAACTAAAACAAAAACAAAATTCAAGGCCCACTTGGGCGTTAAGTGGCTGAATCGGCACTTAGCGGCACCAAAGTTTATAATTGTTATATAACTAGGTATTTACCCGGCGTGTTGCGCCGGGGCAGGTTGGTAAAACCCAAGAATTACGGCGGTAAGTCAACTTGAATTAGGTCGGTTTCGATTACGTGTGTTATTGTGCCGAAACTAAAACAAAAAAAATATGAAAATTGAGGTGGGCTGATGAGGTGGCGTCGGTTGGTAAAACTCGACCATTGTCGATCTCGGGTGATGAGGCGCCGAGTCTATGTAAATTTGATCGGTTTTCGGCACGTTCGTTACGGTGCCGGAACTAATACAAAAGGCGTGAGGCTACGCGATTTCGGCCGTTTTTCGTCACGTTCATTACAGTGTTGGAACTAAAACAAAACAATAAAAATTATACAAAACAAATTTGTTACGTTTGTTAAAAATCGAAGCTAAAACATAGTGAAAAAATATCCTTAACAATAAGATGCCGTCGAACTCCTATTTATATTAACATATGATACCAATGACTCAATAATGGACTTACTACACCAAAACTCTTATTTATTATTTAAACAAAAAAAACACATAAAATAAATAAAAGAAACAAACAAAATAAACATGTTCAAGAATTAATCATGCCTCTACATAAGAAAAATGGTCAAAAACCAAATGCCAAAATTGATTTATACTTAGTGCCATAAAGCTGCTCGAACCTGCATCAAACAACATTCATTATTTTCATTTGCATTAACAAACAACACACCAACCAACACACCAAGACATCATATTTGTTTAAACATCAAAATGAATTACATAAAAACAAAACAAAATTAATAAAATATTTAAAAAAGACTTTTGTGGCACCAAACTTGTTAATTATACTATAATAATAATAATAATAATAATAATAATAATAATAATAATAACTAATATAAAATTTTTTCATTTAATGCGAATTACCAACATAATTCGTTTTGATAATTTCGTGATAACAATCAATATATTAGTGATTACTCTAAATTTGATTGTTTTGTTAATGATTATGATTAAATTGATTACAACCATCCTTTTATAAGCCAACCAATCCTAGATTAACGCCAATCAGTATTAAACTAAACTGGAGAAAAATAACTCAAAAGGAGCCACCTTAGCGAATCTATTAAAACTCAAGGATCCAATGCGAGTAAAGAATAAGCCACCGAAACATAAATTCAATAACCCTAATATAAAGAGTAAATAATATGACCATAATTATGATAACAATAAAGTGATAAACAAAACAAAACAAAACTATAGTAACAATATAATTTAGTTTAAATACTTAAATAAACTGTGAGGTTATCCTACCATATTTAATTTTTAATTCAAATGTCTTTTTTCTTTAAATAAAAATTAGGCTCACGGCATTATTCTTATTAATAAAAGTTAAAAAAAAAAGGTAATGGGTCTTATGACTTTAGTTTATTAAAAATTTGTAACAGTGACACTTGTCATTTTTCATTTTCATGTACTTGACCCGTCTTGTATGTCTTGTATACGGATCTTTATTATTAATAGGTATATTGGTTTTTATTAATCCCAACTATTATCTTTTGGTCACTGTCGATCCCAACTAACGAATTAGCTCATGACGGTCCCAACTTTTAACGTATTTGCTTCCAATGGTTTGCGACTAACATAATCCTAAAGCCGTTAGTTGCAGGTCGCCGGAAAAATGTTTTTTGGTGGAAAACTCACATTTTTTTCATGGAAAACTCAACATTTTCATCCCAAACATCTTTGTAACTTTGTATTGGACCTTTAGGAACCTTTTTCTAGTAAAAGCCCCAGCAATTGAGGTCGTCGGAACCCTAGAACCATCGTCGGAATCGGTTGGTGGTGCTCAAGTGGTGGTGGTTGGTTGGTGGTGAGTCAATTGGTGGTGGTGGCGGTGTTCAATTGGGAATCTGTTAGTTGCGGACCGTTGGAAACAAATACGTTCAAAGTTGGGACTGTCAGGAGCCAATTCGTTAGTTGGGACTGGTACTGACCAAAAGACAATAGTTGGGATTAATATAAAC
Organism: Bidens hawaiensis; assembly: GCF_021521415.1. Taxonomy (NCBI): domain Eukaryota; kingdom Viridiplantae; phylum Streptophyta; class Magnoliopsida; order Asterales; family Asteraceae; genus Bidens; species Bidens hawaiensis. The sequence continues at coordinate 96,423 of NW_027495634.1, forward strand.
CAATATACCTTATTAATAAAAGTCGGGTGTTATATTTCAGTTATGATGTGTATCTATTATTGTGTGATTTGAAAACTCTATCTCAAACGACATTTCATGTAATTAATTGCATTTAATCAAAGTCCATGGGCTAAAACTCTCAAATCCAAACTTTCTGGGAAACTCAATCCGTCGCGGTATGCAAAGGAGTCCACCTTCACGCATAAATTGCAGGGGTTTTTACGGTTTATTAAAGTTAAATTTTATTTACATAACCATATTATTATTACTATTATTTACATAACTATATTATAAAGATATTCAAGAGTGGACGGCATATTGCGTCCATTATTATATATTAATTTTTACTACATTATTTTTATTCAACTTATTCTCCAAAATATGACATAATTTGTTCAAAACACCTTCACTTTTTCCGCAAGTTAGTGTAATTACACATGATTAACAAATTAAAACTTTTCTACATCAAATCACTTTTCGTGGGCAACTCACTTTCCGTGGATGAGTACTTTATCAGTTGAGTCAGATCAATATTATTAAACTAAGACGATTTGTATGCTATATAGATAAATGCGAGAATTTTTTATGGGCATAAACACTGTTGGGCCTTAGGGCGTCGATCTCCCAGTCCCACCCTATGGGTCAGGCATGCAAAAACCTCTACTTTTGTAAACAGGACAATTTGTGACCTTCATTATTTTCCATATTCATGTACTTGACATGTTTTGTATGTATTTACGTTATTGTAATATTGTAATTTGTGACCTTCCTTATTAATAAATGTCAAGCATTTATTCATTTATGTTGTGTATTTATGATTTATATGTATTTACGTTATTGTAATATTGCAAACTCCACCACAAACGCTACTTCACGTAATTCTGTACATTAATTGCATTTGATCAAAGTTTAGGGATTGAAACTGTCAAATTCAAAACTTTATGAGAAGTATCGTCCATTACGCTACGAGAAGGATGTCTTTTCTTCGCTTCATGATACGCGACAATTCTAAGGTTCCAAATTTATTTTCTGTTGGGTAACGATACGTGACAGTTTCACCCTTGTGTATCACGATACGCAGCCGACACCAAATATAACCGTGGACATAATTGGGCCGCCACATGCAAAGACCACTCCCTTCAGTCTTTGCGATATGTAACGCGGACATCTGAGCGCAAAATTTGGACATGACTCCAAGTTATTATCCAATATTCTTTCCAAATGGGTTTAGATTTGACTAATTGACGTATAGATGTTTCTTGAACTCTCTTCTAGCGCAACTTGACTTTCTTTTTTCCCAAGTTCCTTGATTTCATCCATAATTATGTTTATCTCCTTTCAAGTTTGATTTTTGAAACAAATCTTTCGAATTAAACGATATGATTAGATCATGAATTAGTAAATTTATGTAAATGATTCATGTAAATGATGATGAACAACAAATATTATGTTATGGATAACTGATGGATGAGTAAACGAATCAAACATAACAGGTGGGGTTAACCAATAACTAGGGGGCAAACGATCAGAGCTCGGGCTTGGCTCGTTTAACTTACATAGAGCTCGAGCTTTATTTTCAAAACTCGAGCTTGGCTTGTGTGTAGATTTTCAAGCTCGAGCTTGGCTCGGGCTTAACTCGATTACTATTTATCAATTAACTTTTATATAATTATTTTTATATATTAATTAACTATTATTAAATATATTTTTTAAAATTATATGAATGACATGCTTATTTAGGTTTGCGGGCCGGCTTAAGCTTGGACTCGTGCTAGGGCTTGTTTATCAAACGGGCTTACCTTTAGGTTCGAGCTCAGGCTTGATTAAGCTCAGTTCGCTTGAGCTATTTAACGAGGTGATCCTGAATAGCTCACGGACAGCTTGACTTGTTTTTACCCCTACTACCAATGTGAGGTAGAGAAGAAGGAAAAAGATTTGAGCTTTTGGAAGGTTCGGCCCCTTAAGTATCAAAGTGGTTTAAAACAAATTAAAACTAAGTAAAAATAAATTATCTTATATTAAGTTGAATCAATTTATACTTTTACGTCATGCTTGCGGTGTGCATATAATGTATACATGAGAGCCCTGGGGGGAGTTAAATTGCTTTAACTTTACGTAATTTTACTAATCTCGTGAAAATAACATTAAACGTGTTGGAGATTAAACATGCATATGTGGTGGTGTTGATAGCCCAAAGACAAGGGTGCATGTACCAAGCGGTCGGTATTTCTGTAGTTAAGTGTTATGTGCCTTATGTCTAAAGCTTGTTGTAAAACTACTATCGAACCGAGGGTCTCATCGGAAGCAGCATCTCTCTATTCCTACGAGAGTAGTGGCAAGGTTGTCTGAATCTTACCCTCCCAAACCCTACCATAACTTTGCTATTGGTCGAATTTATCGAGTACGATGATGAATCACTTTTTATAATTTTAAAAATATGAAAATGTATGTCAATAGTTTTGCGAAATAAATGGTAAGGTGTTCAACATGAAAATAAAGGTGTTCAAAAAAATTCAAATCCCGATCCAAATCCGTATATGAAATATCCAAAAATCCGAATCTGAATTATCCAAAAATTCGGATGTTTGAAATTTTGGATATCCGAATTTTCGGTTCGGATTAAAATAGTGATTTTGAAAATTTTCGGATAGTTCAGATATACGAACCATCTGAAATATTTTTTAATTAAAAGATAATGGATATTATGTATAAAATTCAGATAGTTTTTTGATATTTTGATAAAATCTGGATATTTCGGATATTTTGGATATGTTTTGTATCCTGCAGATAATATTTAGGACATTTTGGATAGTATTTTTTGGAAATTTTGGATATCCGAAATATTTTTGAACGTAGTTCTTTATTTTTTTATAATAATTATTTTTTTCTAGTTTTTCGGATATCCAATTCACTATCTGATCGAGTATCCGAATTTCGGATTTGGATAGTAAAATCCACTATCCAAAGGTCCCGATTTCTTAGTTTTAACACCCCTACTCGTAAGTACTTTGAATAAAACATCATTACATAAGCATTAAAATTTTTAAACGGATGATGACCGAAATTTAAAAATTCTACGAATGTCACCGTTTTAAAGCGGTTCGATTTTGGTGTGATAAATAAGTCGTGGATGTGACATCAAGTTAAACAAGAAAAGTAGAATTGCACATTAACTTATCAATAAAGTACATATTACATAGTTGCATCATGGAAAGTGGTGCATTATATAATTGCACAATTATTTATGCTTCAACAATACGAAATATAAGTTACTAAGTTTATTTGCGCCACCAGTAAACGCCACTATCCTCTGCACCTTCATCCGGTTCAACAAAAATGCACTCCTTTGTTTCTCTCCAGAAAGCTTTTAGGATCGGCGTATCATCGTACTTGTAGTAGTCACCTAGAATGGGCTTGATGGCCTTGGTTGCCTCAGGCAAATGATAATGTGGGATGTTTGATATCAGATGATGAACCACATGAGCACATGTTACGTTATGAAAAATACTATTAATGATCCCGTAATCCCTGTCAACAGTCGACATGGCACCTCTTATCCAGTCCCACTCTCGCGAGTCGAAGTGAGGTAAGGAAGGATGGGTATGGTGCACAAAACTGAAAAAGATGAAATGACCGTTTAAAACCAACAAAGGAACTCCGTATATGCAAAATAACCATGTGAAACTTGTGGCTAAAGAAATCTTGTATAGTGCATACAAGGGCTACAACCAGTCCAGCATCAGAGAGCCAAATATATTTCCTCTCACTATCATTGAACAAAGGACTTTGAGGGTAAAAGTGACTCACAAACCCGTCGTATTTCCTGCCGTGGATATTGAAAGCGAAGTACATTGGATAGCTAAGAACTAGCCTACCGAAAGTCATAAACAAGTTGCCTAGCGGGTTGTTTAGAACTTCGGAATACAAGGTATCAGCCTTCCGTTTGGGGATCCAAACTTCGTCGTACTCCATTGAATTGGTGTGAGCATGGTGACTACGGTGACTGTATTTAAACGAAAAGTATGGAGTGAGGAATGCGGAGTGGAGGACAAAACCAAGTGTGTCATCAAGCCACTCGTATTCGCTAAAGGCATGATGGCCCAAATCATGACCGACGGTCCATGCACCCATAAAACAAGTACCTTGGACGAACCAATAAATTGGCCATGCTATGTACTTAAGGGGTGTAGGTAGAAGAGGAATGCAAGTTGATGCAAGTCGGTAAAGCGTGTAGATGACGGCTAAGTCAGATATGAGGTGGTAGAGAGAGCGTAAGAGATCACGTTTATAACAGTGAAGTGGTATCGCTTTTTTAAGATCACTAATCTCGAATGGTGGTTTTTTGACAGGAACACGTTCAAGGACGTTTTTGTCATCGCTATTAACATTCATCTGGCCGCCTGCTCCCATCTTGACGGTTTAACCTGCGAAAGGTTACATATTGGTTAATTACTATGCAATAAATAAACTTAAGCATATATAAGACTGTTAATGTGGATCTATAAGACCAAAAAGATACCTCAACCAGAAGAATTGTGTTTACCTGTTGGTTTGTTTTCAAAATAGGCTAAGCTCCTTGCATTTTATACTAGGAATTTGGGAACTGTAGCTTGTCTGATTCCACTAATAGTGGGATGTTAATCTATGATGGCTTCCATAATTATTCTCCATATCAACAACCAAGGTATTGGATGTATATGTTAACTTTAGATTAGAGTTAAGATAAATTGTGCTTAATTACAAAATACATGATGGCTAGTTTCCTCCCTTTGCCAACTTTATGCAAATACATTCCTGATAAGACGTTTAGTCAATATATATCATTTCGTGTATCAAGTACAAAATGCCATTACAATTTCAATATAAAACAATATATTAGTTTGGTGATCTATAGCCTTGGGCGAAGCGTACATGTTGGGCCAGTAGTTTAGATTTGTATGTTTCGTTCAAAATAAATTATATATAGTGTAACTATACCCGTTTTCGTCTGAAAATTTTGAGCCCCTCACCTCCTATCAGATCTACATATGCGTGTTTCCCCTATCCAAAGACCAAAACGTGATCTGAGGAGGCAAGTTTTGAACCAAATTCGTCTTCACATACGAGTTTTGTTTTAGCCAATCAAAAGTGTTCTAAATCTGTCGTCGGAAAGTTTTGATCAAAATTCGTCTTGGACGACCAAACTTAGTTACTCTATCTTCTTTAATATTTAATTATTAACTAATTTAACTTATTTTAGTTTTTCTTTTATAACTTTAAAAAAAATTAAGTTTTACAAAATTTCGAGTATACCTTTGAGACGTGCATATTTTTACCCGTGTGCTGGTATAAATTTTACTTAAACCGAGTCGAGTCAAATTTATATCGAATTATGAGACGTTGAGACGGTCAAGTTTTGACATGACTCGGTTTTGAGTAAATTTATATTGACACGTAAATAAAAATAAGTACATCTCAACGGTATATTCTAAATTTTGTAAAACCTTATAATTTAAAAGTTATAGAAGAAAATCTAAATATAAGCAAAGTTAATTATTTCTATTAAATATTAAAGAAAAAAGAATAACTAAGTTTGGGCGTCCGAGACATATTTCGATCAAAACTTGTCGAAGAATACGGATTTGAAACACTTTTGATTTTGATTGGCTCAAACAAAACTCGTTGCGGTGACAGATTTGGTTCAAAACTTGTCATCACCGACGGTTTTAAATGAATCTGTTGCGAATATTCAAAAACTTAAGGACATTTTGGGGCTCTCGCTTTCTTCAAAAGCTTAATTTTAAAAGTTTTACAAATAATAAAGCACCAAGTACTTTTAATTCTTTTGAATCTTTACAATTTTGCACTAGCAACTTGTGTCAACTTAAGATACAACTAAAAGTTTGTTTCATCATCTATAACCACATATTGATTTAAATTTCAATTTTAAACCAACTATTTCAGGATTTTTAGACTATAATAAATACGAGCATTTTATTCTCTTAATTTAAGTATGGTATTGCTATAGTTTTAAAAATGAAAAAAATTATTAATATGTTATGTAGTGGTGTTCTCATTCAGTTTTGACAGGTCTTATGTTAAACCTGTGAGTCCAATTGTTAGAAACATTTTTGTGACTACAAAAACCAAATTGATGACCAGTTTTAACGTTTAAACCGACTCATGAATACTTATAATTGTTACGTGATTAACAGTGTATGTGCTCAAATACATGTCGTATCGCGCGGGCATCCTCGTAATTAAGAAAATAGGCATGTTGGCGGCTATGGTAGGAGACGTGTGATTTCTAAATTTTACTTTTCATTTTCAACCTAAGACGATAAGACTTATGTTATATTCGTCAAATCTTGGTGGATAAATGTCACTTCTGTTTAGTAGTATTTTTTATCATAGTTTGGTTAATTTTTTTTAGCTTATTTAGCTTTAAACTTGTAAAGTTATATTATATCTTATCTTAAATATATATAAACGAAACCTTTAAAAGCTATCTGATTGTTTTCTACACTTTCTCAAGCCACCAGATTATTTTATTTGTCAAGGGGGGATTCTCATGCATCCGACCCGTATTCACGGGTATTAGTCTCATCAAACCCAGATAACCCTTAAACGGCTTATAACATCTCATTATATTAAAATTAATCTCACCAAATATTTTAGGAAAATTCTATGAATTAGGGATATACTACAATTAATATCCAATTTCTTTACAAAAAGATATTATTTATATTAAGAAACAATTTTATAGTAAAAAAATAATAAACAGGTAATGTGTCACACCCCAACCTACGGCGGAAATGTCAGGGCGTGAGCTGATTGCCACAGCTCACAAGGTACTATAATGCAATTGTAAAGCGACAATATCTAATTAATTTATTAATTGTCAACGAATATTTAAGTACAACAAAAATAGAGAAAATTACAATACAAACCAACTATTCTTGTTTATGTTTAACATCCTAAGGTCATCTCTACGTGAGCTTCAGTTCGATAAGCAATCCAATCTATAACCTACAAGTGCGCACAAAATATATATATATATTTGTCAACAACACATGTTGAGTGAGTAGATTCACCAGTTTTGACACAAACAAAATGATAATATATAATGATATAAATAATTGAGTAAAAATAAGCAAAAATGTTATCTGTGAGTATAAACAATAAAAGTGTTAAGCAAGTAATGAGTGTCGGTGAAACCATTGCCAATGCGATCGGGTTCCGGCCACTACGACGGTCGTATGATCATACTATAATGAGATTATGTTGGACCTCTCCGAATGTGATTCAAGTAAGCAAGTAAGCAAATAGCAAGTAACAAACAGTCATTCAATTGATACACAACACAAAGATCACAGTTTGCGTTTGAGAAATAATAAGATAAATAATTTGATAAATGGTACGCAAGTTTCCCTAAAACATTTGAAAAAAAGTAAAATAGGGGAGTGATTACTCACCTGATCGGATTACTCACGTGAAAATGATGAACCATTCGGGATACACCGACAAGGATTCCTAGTTAAATAATATAACATGAATTAACTATAAAATGTATAACATGACTTTAATGAATTAAGATGTCGATGTGATTTGAGTTATGTTGCGATTTGAGTTATGTTGTGATTAGAATTATCATTGCTTGATCGATTGAACTCTACGGTTACTGTTATTAATAGTCTAATTAATTATAAATTCCCAAATAATTACCCATAATATAAGATTAAATACTTAAATAATTTAGATAATTAAGATATAGGATATTCATATAATAATAATATCTAAAGAAAAAATAAAATAATTACAACAATGTGTAGATAATTAAATATAGTATGTTGTAGGATACAAATAAATACGTTGTTTAAAGCTTTTAAGAAAATCTATTCAAGATGTTTAGTATATATATAATATATACCCATAAAATATATATAAGTAAGTTTATAAAAATGCTCAACGACAAGTAAACACCAATAATGATGTCGGGTTTTAAAAAGGTTAGAGTCTATTAGTAATATGTAATTACAATACTTACATAAATATATAGACATACATGATTATGTATATATATATATACACACGAAAACTTAGCGAAAGTAATAGATCAAACATAACTTAGTAAAGTTGGCTTAACAAAAGTAATGTTTGTTTTGTATTTACTAATAATTATAATAATTATAAATCATTTAACATTAAAATAAAATAATAATAAACAATAAATAAACAAAAATAAAATAAAACAAAAATTGACCAAGATCCGGCCACTGCTGGATTCGGACCCGGGCAGGTGGCCGGCATAGCGTAACAACACACAAGAACCACCAACTGCTCTGCACGTTCAGATGGTAAACAAACACAAACAAATAATTAAAAACAGTATCCCGATTTTCCCCCAAATCATATGAACCCTAGATTCCGAAATCGCTTAATCTGATGCATATTTGTACAATTATTGTTAGGGCTATTGATTAGAGATCACCAAAGATTAACAAGCATTGATTAATTACCAGCTACAAGTGGAAATCGACTGTGAACGGCCATTGCACCTGCACGGCATGTTCTTGAGCTCGTTGGAAGGCTGGACGGCATCCTTGGGTGAAATTGATTAGGATTTTAGGGTCGACGACTCTTGATAATGGTGCAGACACACTTAATTGTGACATAAACGGTTTTAATTGTAATAATCCCATTCTATTAATGACGGCTTCAATATATTAACCATTACGAATTGTTTTAATCCTGTTTCCTAATTAAGCATGTCGGCAAGGTCGATTTAGCAAGTTTGACAAAATTGATAAATCAATTCCATAATTTAAACGATAATTGTGGTGCAAGAATACTAAACGGGTCATCGGGTACGGGTTCGGATAATGAATATGGGTTTGGATTATTGGGTAAAAGGATTAACATATATTAATTATCCAGATTTGCATAAATGGTCCCTGCAGTTTAAGTGTGGGCGCAAAAGAGGTTAAAAGTATAGTTTAGGGTGTAATTTGTATATAAATGAAAGTTATTTTGATAAAATAAATAAATACAATAAATAATAATAATAAAATATTAATGACTCGATAAACGCGATGCTTCGTTAATTAAACCCGATAACAAAAACGGGTCGGTTATATATTATATGAAAAAAAACCGAGTTGTTACATAATGGGTCTCACAAGACTCAAATAAAGATAGTTTTTAAACGGGTTATAACGTCTTATTTATTTGTGAAACCCTTTCATCATTAAACCCAAGATATATTATTAACTTCCATACAATTAATAAAGTTAAACTCCAAAAAAATATATATATATTAGAAACGAAAAATGAAAATAACCCCTGTAATACGGGGATAAAACCTAGTATGTATATAAACGAATTTTTAAAATCTCTTGGGTTGCTCCTTACATTCTCTCAAGTCACCAAATTCTTTTATTTGTAAATGGAGGCTTCTCATGCATTTGACCCGAAATCACGGGTATGGGTCTTACCAAACCTAGATAACCCTTAAACGGGTTATAACATCTCATTAAATAAAAAATTAATCTCATCAAATATTTGATATGAAAATCCTATAAAAAAATGGATATACTAATAATTAATATATGGTTTAAAAAAAGATATTATTTGTAATTGAGAAACAATTTTATAGTAAAAAACATAAGCGGGTCATGGGTCTCACAAAACCTAGATAGTTTTTAAAACGGGTTATAACATCTCATTTATTTGTGAAATAATTTTATCATCAAATCCTAAGTCAATTATTTACTTCCTTACAATAAATAAAATAAAAATCCAAAAAAATATAAAATATTACAAACGAAAATGTAAAACAACCATGTAATACGGGGGATAAAAGCTAGTTATATATATAAACGAAACCTCCCTATGTTCTCTCAAGTCAACAATTTTTTTTAATTTGTAAATGGAGATCTCTTATACATTAGACCCGAATTCACGGGTATGGGTCACACCAAACCCAGATAGCCCTTAAACGGGTTATAGCACATCATTAAATTAAAAATTAAAATCACCAAATATTTGATATGAAAACCTGTAAATATGGATATACTAAAATTGAGTATTCGATTTTTTTAAAAGATATTATTTATAATTAATAAATAATTTTATAGTAAAAAAATAAGCAGGTCATGGGTCTCAGCAAATCCATATAGTTTTTCAACTGGGTTATAACATCTCATTTATTTGTAAAACTTCTTCATCATCAACCCCTAAATATATTACTCCCTCCGTCCCGGTCAAAGTGTCTTAGTTTGAAAAACTTAAAATTTAAGGTAGATTAAATTATTGTTTTCTTTGCTTACCAAATAACAATAATGCCTTTGAAAATTGGGTCCATGAATATTGTTTATTAATGTTAGTTGTATGTTTAAGGTAAACTTGGAAATTGACTAATAAATTTTGAAAATGGATATTTGTAATATGACAAATAAAAAAGGAAATGTGGACACTTTTAATGGGACATGGGATATTAACTTCTTTATAATAAATAAGATTAAAATCCAAACAAATATAAAAATATTAGAATCAAATAATGTAAAGCAGTCCTTATAACACTGCGGATAAAAATTAGTTATGTAATTTTGAAATCTATCTATTCTAATAAAAGCCTACTATTTTTGCCACTTGTTAATACCATAGCCCTCCTCACATTTTTGTCAACCAATTTTCATATATGGTTTTTATCTTTTAAGTCATTTCAATATATGACATTAAAATTATAGGTTTATTCCAACTAAATCCATTACTACATATAATAAGTATTCTCCATATGGATTGACAATAGACGATTAGTGAATTTTAAAGTATTAATTAAAGTGTTTATTATGGTTTATATTCAAAATAATAAACAATAAACATTCGATTCATAATATGTGGAATGAGAACATTCGACTTGGACTAAATCCTGATAACGTTAGCGGCTAAGGCTTAGCCTTTAATACCTAAAAATACATATGATTTTAAAACTAAAAGTTTTCGTGTTGACCCGAAACCTAGAATTCGGACCAAAGAACCAACCTGAACTACTTCGGTTCAGGTTTGGGTTGGTATTTTTTCTTGGGTTCAAGTTTCTCAGGTCAGGTTAGTTTGGGTTTATGTACGGGTTTTCTTGGGTTGGGTTTCATGTTACGGGTAAAAGTGGCAGCCCTACTTTCAACGATTATAAATAAGAATCACTACATTCATTTTATGTAACTTTAAATCTTATAATATTATTCTAACTCAGAATAATCACTATTATTTGAACATGGTTTTAATGTTAGTATGTATTTTTTATTTTCCTGCCAATTACATTCATATGAAATAAACAAATCATTTTGTTATATTTAAATTTTTGGTTTTTATGTTGCTTGATTATACAATTTTTAATTGTAAAATATAAAGTCAATTAAAAATTTGTCATACACAGAATATTAATGGCAACAAATTTATCATGTTCTATCTATTTCAAATTATAAATATTCTAAGGATGATTATATCATCAAAGTTCAGGTATATGGGTTTTGGGATAATCATGTTTTTTTTGGATAAACATGAGCAAATGTTCTCAAATGGCATTATATTAATTGATTAAATGCTATGATATTTTATGTATATGAATATATTTTTTATTAGTATCATGGATATATATTATCATTTAAATAGAGTTGGTATGTACTTGGAGAACCTTTTTGTGTCACACAGACAACTATATACGGTTATATCAAAAGTTATAAGCAGACATATATGTTACTTTATTAAGAGTTACAAGCAGACATGAACTATAGAATTTGATTTTTGATAAACAATGTATACATGCTAATACAATCACAAATGTAGTGTAAAATGAAGTTTTTACCTATTTTTAACATATTTGTGGAATCTTAGTTATGTAATTCCTGTAATTTTAATTTCATTGTAATTGTATTAACAATATATGATCAATTTGTTGACTGTATTTTATTTAATGGTCAAAGTTTAAAATTTTCAATAATTACCTGTGTAACACACGGGTCTCAAACTAGTGAATTATAAAACATTCAAGTGGTTAGTAATGAATTCAGGAAATTTCTAAAGTCTCCTACAACCGCTTCAAACTTTACAATTGGTTAGGCCAGCTGTGCAGTGGAAATTAAGAATAAATATTGATTAATATAAATAACATGTAGGGTTAACTAATTATGGATACTAAATAGCTGGATATATTAAAACAAGCTGCTACAATTAAATATTATTATGCAACAAAAACTGTTGCGTCTATTACGAAAATAATACAAATTTTTCGAATTCAACAATAATCTAACTTAACTTGGGGCAACATTACACTCAAAACGCGACGGCATTACTCTCATTGTATGTCCCAAAACGCCAGATCTAACACTGAACGGATTTTATTCTTGATAAGCGATCGATCCGGGTACGGTATAAACAATCGATCGAACAAATAATATAAAGATAATATTGAACGACTCTTTAATCAGAAATAAAAGATTGATAACATTAGACGAACTGATCCCACCCAAGGTGAGCTCCCCTTGGGTGGTTTGATTACACCATGAAAAGTACACACATAAATAAAACAACAAAGTCTTATTTATAGCAAAAACATTAATATTCTAGAAGCTCATCTCCGTTGAAGCTAAACGTGTGTCTCGAAGCTCTCGTCTCAGATCCGGATTACACGCCAACAAAAATCGATTGATTGACCATTATATGTAATGAGTTTCGCCACATTGATATCGCAAGTCACAACTTTTGGTCTTACACTCATTATAGTATCGTCGATCTCCACGAGCGTTGCAAATCCTAATTCCTGTCAAATTTAAAAACAAATCTGTCAAATTTAAAAACAAATATATAAAGTTAGAATAACCCGAATAAAACCACAATCTTATATATAAAAACCCGGCAAACCTTAAGAAAAAACAACATGAAACACGTAAACAAAAACCCAAAGAAAAAATCCAAAACTCAGTTTTCACTTTACCTCTAAAACCAAACCTGACCGAAACAAACCCAAGCTCGAATATCCAAAACATATACTGTAGCTAAACCCAAATTAGTAGAGTACCCTAATATTAAATCCACTACAACTAACAAACCTACATAAGCAATAAAACACAAACTATCCCATTCGTGTGTTTGTTTGTGTTTAATCGTGTTCTTCGTCTCCAACATCATAAACGAGTCTAGAAGGATTTCGCACTCCTAGACCTCGTGCGGATCTCGTATCGATCACCATCTCAACCGGGGACTTACACTCTGTCAAATAGGGTGCAAGCAAATATTATTTATCTTTAGGAAGACTTGATATGTCAATTATGTGAGTTTTAACGTCTTCAGGTGTCAGTTGGCACAAACGTCCGGTGATTATGTTTGCGTTTAGAAAACCGAATGGCTTTCCTAAACGAATGAACTTCTCATAAAAATACCTTAAATTAAAAAAAATAAACATTATAAAGTTAACGGAATCAATAATATATAAAATCGGTATATTGTACAAATAAAAATAAAATAAAATAACATATGTTTCAAACCAATTTAGAATGGTGATATCAAGCCACCATTTTGCGAATACTTGTTGCAACGCCTCATACTCAAGCCAATTTGAAGTTATGGTGTAAAACATCCCATCAGGCGTAGAAAATAGAATTGGAAACCCATTTATACCCAACATAAAAATGTAATCGCTAAACCAAACCTTTAATCCTTTTAGATAAGTTTTTAATTACCTTCAAAGCGTTATCTACTTCTTTGGCTCAACTCGTTCAAGCTATTGTCCGGCTCGCTTAAATAACAGCACAATATTTAGCATTAAACTAAAGTACCTTTATGTATGAATGTCATTACCTAAGATGCATGAATATAGCCGTCATCCACCTCCGTGCTCTCGTCCAAAACATTCTGTTATTGGATTGGACCTCTTTTCTTAATATGTTCAGTCTTTTTTCATCCTTTTCTCAATACGGACCTATAAAAAATACAAGTGTTAGTAAACAAATTGATATTTTTGTGTTATAGATACAAACACATACATTGTTTGTTCAATGGATACATTTTTTATCTTCAAATAAGTAAAAAAGGAAGTGTAAATTAAGTAAACTTTGTAATTTAAGTTTAGTTAACTGTATAGTTTATGACGATAGTGTGATGGATGAGTTACAAGATGTGACAATTCATTTGCAACTACAATCGGATCTTGTGGATCATATTGACTCTCTAAATCTGACCTACCTTGACGACGAGTAGTGTTTTTATTTTCTTATTTGTTGTTTCTTACTTTTTTTATTTCTTTTAGTTTCTAATTTTTTTTATTAATGAAAGTTCTTATTTATATATATATTTTTTTGAAATTTATTGCTTTAGTTTTTAAATTAAAAACTAAAGTTTTTAAAGGTAGCTCAGGTGTACCATCGTCAGCCCTTAGGATAGATCAGAGTAGTTACAGATAAAAATGATGTGACGATACATTATTGGTTAGTGCGAAGAGTAGTCTTAAATCATAAGGATTTACAAAAGCAAACATAGACATCGTAAGTCCCCGACACTTTTAGGAGATATTTGAAGTAATAAACAGTCACCAGAAAATTAGTTACCCCAACTTTTGGTTGGTACCATTATTGGACAACTTAATTTAAATATAAATAATAATGACATAATAAGCAAGATTCTCCATAATCTTTGCATTGCAATATAGACGATGTTAAAAATAAAAAAAAAAAACCGTTCATAACAAGAATTGAACGAGACATCCATGCTCACATGCAATATCTAAGCTCAAAACTTGAAAATTTCTCATCACCCCTACATGTAATGTAAATCTGCTCCTGAAGGTGGTGGGAGTGGGAGTGCATCCCACACCCCTAATCATTCTCAACATTCTCTTTTCTCTACGTCAACGCCACATCTTTCTCTTTCAAATTCTCGATCCATCTTAATTTTAACCCTTGCAGTACATCTCAAATTATCTTTCAACCATTTTATTTTTTTTCTTTAATTAAATTAACTAAATTATCTTCAAATTAAAAACACATGAATATATTAAATTAAAAAAAAACCTAAAATAACATTCATTAAAAAAGTTATATCTAGAAAACATTAAAACATGACATCCCTCGACTTTGCCTAAATTTGGTGTGTGGTACGCCTGCCGGTACCTCCAATTTGTTGATTGGCCCCTAGAAGTAAAGATTAAAAATTGTTTTGCGATATGTCGTGGTTGTTGTCCATCACGTGCATCCAAGCCCTTGCCAAAGCGGCCTCGTCATCAAAGCTCCACGAAGACAATCGTGTTCTCGGAGGCAGTTTTGTTTGCGTTGTGAAAAAAAGTATACAGACTTTGAGAATTTTAAATGAAAGAATGAATGTTTGTGTTTAAAATTGATTGAATAAAAGTTAAATTTATAAGGTAGACATAATTGATTTATTTTTGAATATTATCGTTCAACGGTAATATATCCCCTTCATTCGGGTAGGAGGGCAGCATGGCCAAGCCTCCCCGATTTTGTTTTCTTTGGTATCAGGGGTAGGGCGGTGTTCCAGCCAGTAATGGACAACACCGGTTCCTCCTGCCCCCACTTCGGCCACCCTTATTCACATGTACATAATTTTTTGTTAACTAATGGATATTATACTATGGAGCATTTACATGTATCCATTCCTAAGTTATCTTAGTACATATTTACCCAACTCTTAAAAACTAATTACATATTTTCTCTTCCTAAACTACATATATTACATATTTATCCATTTCCTTTAAATTAATTAATTAAATGATTGTTTTACCTTAATGAACTAATTAAAAGATCTATGCTCTTCCTAAAAGCACCAATTACATATCTTCCTAATTTAAACCCAAACCAAGTCGGTTTTAAGACGAACATACCGAAACTAATAAATTCAGTTGGAGTCAACGTTTTAAATCATTAGCAAATATATAGAAAAGTATTTTTAATTGTCTAACATAGTTTATAGGTTGTATAATTTTAACATGGGCGACATATGAACATACTTTATAAAAAAACGATTACTTTGACAAAACTTAATAGCAACATGCATGCACTGATGCACTAGATTAAAAGAACAAAAATAAAAATATGTCAAATGTTTACATTATTCCAAAATAAATCGTACCATCATTATACCAAGCACCCCGTTAGACTATGCGTAGCAGGGTGTTTTTTGGGTGAAAAATCCCCAAAGCGCCCCATACACTGCCCCTTGGGCTTTTTGAGGGGTATTTTGGGTTGGGGCTTTTTTTAGAAAGCACCCCTCCTTACAAATTTATACCCCACAAACCCTAACCAATCACAAATTTATCTTATTTATATTTTAATAAATTAAAGTGGCTCCATCTACTACACTCATATGAGGTAAAAAGCCCCCATGATGACATCGCACCACATGACGCAAAACACCCCTATATGAGCTCGATCCACTATACACGGTCTTAGTTGAGTTGGAAAGCTTTCAAATATTCCAAAATGGTCAAACCAACATTATACGACACAAGAAAATATAAGACACAAGATTATTATGCAGTTTTTTCTCATTTCGTTTTGCTTGTTGATGGTTATCTTGATGTGTTGTACTTTTGCATGTCTTTTTATGGTGTCAATAGTCAATACCCACCACAAGGCACAAAGCTTACATTTTCGTCTCTTGTTAATCTTATCAATTTGGTTTAATTATATTCTTTCTTGATCTTCCATGAACGTTTAATTGTAGGTGGGTATATCTTCTCTGTTTCTATTCTTTCTCAACTTTTTTGTTTTACAAAAATACTTCAAATTAAACAACACATGTCAAACACTATGATATGAAGACTATGAAAGTTAACATTCGATATTGTACACAAAAATCACACTTACATAAAAAAAACTCATTTGTGATCTTAATCTACGTGTACATGTGTTTTTAAAAATAATTACTTGATTTAAACAGCAGCATTTCCCATATTAATGTTTAATCTGATCTGAGACCATGAAGCCGAACCTTCTTGCATCGAAGCTTTATCTTTTATACTTTTACCTAGCGTGAATATGCTTAAGGATACAATATCATCGCGTCAAATCATTTGCTTGCCCACCAAACATTGCCTCGTCCAATACCTTTACAAAAAAACTCATATATTGAAACAATATTCGTACGTATAAAATATGGTGGTGGTGCAATGCTTTACAATCTGCAACAAAGCCCCCCCCCCCCCCACCCCCAACACTACGAATTGCAGCCAGGGCTGGCCCGAGAAGACGAAATTTTTTTGGGTCTTAAGTAAAAGAAACATTTTGTTGTGTTTAAACAATTTAATTTTAAGTGAGCATACTTGGTTATGATTTGAGTTGTGTAAAAAACTTTTGTATAAAAATAAACTTAAAATGTCTCAAATAAGACTTGAAGTCACAACCTCTAAGTTAGATGTCGTGCCGTACCTCTTTACCACTAAACCAAGCTAGTGTTTATGCAATTGTGTTAAAACATTGATTATACATATTTTTTTCCATAAAAATACATATAATTTTTTTATAAAAAAAAAAAAATTCGGGCCTAGCGGGGTGTCGGGTCTGTGGCCGTCGACTACCCTGCCACACCCTTGGGCCGGCCCTGATTGCAGCTAACGAAGACCACCGGTGAAGTCCACTCCCAACTCTTCCCCTTACTAACTGTTAGGTTTGTAGAATCCACACTAGGGTTGAGCAGAAAACCGAAAATACCGAACCGAAACCGAATGAAAAGAAAAAACCGAACCGAAGCATTAACCGACGGTTTTTTTTTTGTTTTTCTCAAAAACCGAAAATTTTGGTTTCGGTTCGGTTACCCATTTCAAACATACCGAAAAAAACCGAACCGAACCGATTAACTTTAAATATTATAATAAATAATTTAAATGATTGTTAATATATTTATACTAAGCCATATGCGATAACAATCGAAACAAATTAGGAGTTTGTTGGTTCAATAGATTTGTAAGAGAAATTAGAGTTTGTGAAAGGAATAGTAAATGTTAATATGTATTTTTGTACGTAGGAACTAGTCGCATAAAACAATTAATAGAACAAAAAAAACAAAACAAAAAAAAACGAATATAACCGAACCGAAACCGAAATACCGAAAAACAGAAACCGAACGGTTTGTATATATGAAAAAACCGAATTTTCGGTTTCGGTTTCGGTTTCACCCAAAAACCGAACCAAACCGAACCGTGCTCAGCCCTAATCCACACCAACACCATGAAATCAGTCGTTCACCTGCAATAATTCATCGCTACACCATATTCAAGATGACGCCAAGTCACTGTTCCGGTAAAAGGACAAAAATGCCCTATGTGCAGACTGCAGTGCACATAAGGTTATTTGATTGAAAAACTTAATATCCGTTAGTGTAAAAGACTAAAACCAAGCCAAACATGCAAATAAAGGATGAAAAGTGAAAGTCATTTTCGAAAAGGACCTATTCCATAATTTAGCCAATTCAAAAGAACAAAAATTGTAATTTCTCAGTAAAAAAGGTAAAATGATAATCGGATAATAGAAGAGCATATATGTAATCGAAAGGTTTTATATGTAGTGCAATGGTAAGAGCCCAATAAATTTTGTAGATAATTAAACACTTTATATATAATTTTTAGTCTTGTCAAATCAAGACACATCTAAATTAAACTTAAACTTGAGTTTCTAACAAGTCAATCTCAAATAGTTTATGAACAGTTTAACGCATGCACGCCCTTAACAAAACTTGAATTTGCATGTACCGGTAAACATAATTAATCAGAAGACAATAAAAAGAACAGGAGCACCTTTGTATTTACACAATATTGTTGCTACATACACATTATACATATACAAAGATGACTTGTACATTTGTCTTGTAGAAAAAAGATATATAAAAGGCACAATGACCATCAACTCACAAAAAAAATATTGCCTCACTGCACTAATCGGTTTTAAACGCAAAAACAACCATCAAAACTCAAACCTGAAGAGATCAAAAGAAACCAAAGAAGCTTGTTCGCTTACCACTATCTCGTTTTTGCCTGCAATGACCCGCAAATCACGTTTATTTTCTCGAAATTTAACTAAAATATCATTAATATAAACTCAAAAAAAATACCTTTTTAGATACTTTTTGTATATTTTCATAGCTCCTCTGCAAACTTTCTTGGCATCCATATTCCCAGACATGTCATTTAAAATCTAGAAAATAAATAAAAATTATTTCAAAAAATTAGCAGCATGTAAAAAATGGAACATTTTTGCTTAGCAAAACAATTCAAGCTGAAACGGGTTGACGGGTCAACATTTTTGTTCACTTTTTAACAAAATCAAGTTAATGTATTAAATATGTTTATAAAAACTATGATACCAAAATGATATCTATTTTGTTCAAATCATCAATCTTTTTAAGCAGATGTAAACATTTTAAATAGCATCTACTCGGCCCGTTTGACTCATCTCTTAAGTAAGCTTTTGCAAACGACCCATTGAACCCTACAACCTTAAAACCTAAATAAAGTCAAAAGGTCAACCTTTACAACATCATCTAGTCCCCGAGCTTCTCTCAGTAACTTGTCATTCCTGTCCTTGAGGACACTCGCTACAACAAAGGCAGATATAGGAAGCGGTGCACCCGACCCAGACCCGGACCCGTTTCTGGACCCAGACCGATTTCTCCTGGTTGCTCTTTCATACTTGCCATATTGACGGCTGGATATTCGTGTCGGTTTGTGAGCATCATTATTATTGTGTGTTTCTGATCCTTCATATATTGAGAACAATTCGGGATCATACTCTAAAGCCCACATCATCTGTTCAGTTCAAAACACAAAATGTTATAAAATCATAAAAATATTTTTATGGCCATATTATTGTTATTATTTATTACCTCCCACAAATACAATGAATCTCCAAAAGAAAATTCTCGCCGAAACGACACCATAAGCATCCGGAATGCAAATAGATAACCGCCTCCGCCAAGGTGTTCTGCATTTGTGTATGTAAATATGCAAATTACTATTTTACAATTTTAACAGCTTATGTTTATCTATTTATTATTGAATTATGTGAAAATAGTCAAAATACCTAAATGTTGGTGAAGTTTAGGGTTAACAACTTGATTTATATTAGCCAAGATATCAAGTTGTGCTTCAACCCCCACGGAGTTGTTCGCAGTGCACCTGAAATTCCCTCTCTTTAAACGCATAATTAATATTTAACCGTTAAGAAATATAAAATAAATACACGAAAAATAATATACTCACCAATCTGCGCATTAATCGTTCAAAGCACCAAAATGCATCCGCTTCATTTTCAAAAAGCAAAATCATGGGGGAGCAAATATCACTCATCCCTGTATGGAGTGTTCGGTTTAGAATTAGTAATGTGTCCCTTGCTCAATAAGCCAGCGTCCCGATGATTGAGTGCTATGTGCCTTATGTCCAAGGCTTGATGCAAAACTAGTATAGAGCCGGGGGTCTCACCGGAAGCAGCCTCTCTATCCCCATGGGGTAGAGGTAAGGCTGTCTACATCTTACCCTCCTCAGACCCTACCATAGCTTTGCTATTGGTGGGATATACTGAGTACGATGATGATGATGATGATCCCTTGCTCAATAAGTAAGTAATGTGTTAGTTATGATTACAAAAGCAGATGTAGGATCTTGTACAAATTAATATTAACATGAAAAGCGTATGAACCGATTAGTAACTGACACGTGGCACTGAACCTATTCTCGAATAAGGGTATTATGGTCTTTTACTCATGTTTTGTAATTGGCACATCCCTGAATTCAGAGAACCAACTATCAGTGTATGTTTGGGCCATTTGTGACGTGCAATTTGTTTTCTAGAAAAAGTATATTATTTAGGCTATATTAAATCTAAGGATTTAGGTATTCAAGTTTTCTTGAGAATTTTGTAATATATTTTTTCTAGAAAACAAATTGCACTCGCAAAAATAAACTGATAGTCGGTTCCCATAATTCAGGGGTTAGCCAAATACAAAACAAGATTAAAAACCATTATACCCTTATTCGAAAATAGGTTGAGTGCCATGTGTCAGTTAATAATATGTTCCTACACTTTTTATGTTAATATTAATTTGTATATGATCCTAAATCTATATTTATATAAAAATTATTATGTACAGATTATAACAAAAATAACTAAATAACATGTATTATGTTATATCTAAATTATAAGTAAAATATATATAAAAAACAATTATAAATGCAGATGAATTAACTACTAAATAATAAACGAGCCGAGCTCAAGCTCAAGACCTATTAAGTTATACAAGCCGAGCTTGGGTTCGGCTCGTTTACAGCCAGTAAAAAGGTCAAAAGTACCAATTATAATAATTGGGCATCTTACTCACCTTGACCATAACCAACATCTTTATCATACCAAGCATAGACAGCAAGAACGTCCCAAAGTTTTGCAAGATTCTCTTGCTTCTCATAAAACGTTAGTGACCTGTCCGTGCGAACCACATCAAGACCTGCCATAAATATGTAATTCAACATAACAAAAGTTGCATTTTTTTTAAACTAAAAGAAACATAACTGAGAGCAAGTGTACATATTTATATATATCAACCTATTTGATGTAGAGCACGCTTCCACTGAATTATTTCCTTATCATGCTCTTGAGAATCCACTGTGTCTGGAATTGGACCAACTGCAAGTACACAACCTGGTTCATTATAACGTATGACCTTACATATAAACTGGTCGATCAAAGTTTTAATATCTATAAGTGGTAGAAAGGGTAAAATAAAAAACAAATAACTTATAAAGAAACACGCCAAATGGGTTTACCGAAAGGGTATGTTAATGCATAAACCTCCTAAACTATTTTATTCAAGAAATTAGATTGTTATTGAAGTTACCGATATTTTCAAAACATATATGACACGCTCACCTTATTTGTTACAAAAAAAACTGAAAAAGAGTCTTGGGTCAATCGAGCACGGCTCATCATTTTGACCCGTTACCCAACCTGCTTGACCGTCCATTTTGCAACCTCTAGCAACAATGACTAGAGATGTATATATCAATCAGTTTACTTAGGAATCATTGATTTGGTTTCCTATAATTCGGGAACAATATAAAATAACCTAGCATGTCAAATAGGTCAAACGTCACTCAGAGTGTATATTCAATCCATAGTGCCTCCAAAATCATTTTATTCAAGAAAATAGATTATTATTGAAATAAAATTATCTTGTTTAACTATACCTGACGAGCAAACTATTTATTAACAAAAAATCGACAAAAATCATTTTTGGTCGATCCGGAATGGCCTGTTTAATCGTATAAAAACGTATACATTCTGCCCCCCCCCCCTATCCCCACCCCACCTTCTTAGGGCTCATAAAGCTCAACATTACCACTTTCTCGAGATTGTGCCATTAGAAGGTTCGATTCAAGAAAATAGATTATTATTGAAATAGTACAACTTTGGTTAACTATACTTGAGACGCAAATTATTTATTAACAAAAAGACAAAAAGTGTTTTGGGTCAATTACACAGCCCGTTTTACTTGTGCGAAAAAGTACACATTTTGACCCGTTAAAGGTTCTTAAGGCTCATAAAATTTAGCATTACCAGTTTCTTGAGATTGTGGTATTGGAAGGTTTTCAAGGTTCGTATCTGGCAGTACAGCTGGATCATGTATTGGATCACCATTTGCTGTGACCACGCGTGCAGTGATGAACTTGCCACTTCCAACAACAGGAAACATACGGCTGCATGATTCTTTCAACTCGGCATATTGATCCCTGAAACCATCAAGAAAATATTAAAAAAAAAAATCACTGCCTCATTCCATAGAAAACGAAAATGTTTGACCCGTTTGAGATTAAAAGAACAACCAAAACCGACCCTAAGTAAAAGAGATGAAATCACCTCTATATAAAATAAAAGGATGTATGGTACCTTCGTCTTTGTCGTATTTTTTCCCGTTCATCAAATGTGCTTTTAGGATCGTAACAACCAAGAAGAAACTCCCACACTTCTCCTCTAATTGATGGATGAATTCCCTGTTATCACCAATTAGCATTAACAAAAATTAATTTATTAATACAAGAAATATTAACAAATTTAGGATATATGAAACAGAGAGAATAAACAACACAATAAGAAGGGATCCATATAGTAAAAAACACAAATAAACTATGGATATGAATTATTCCATGTTCTTTTAAACAATATATATTTGTGTTAACAAATAAAAAAAAAAACTTACTCCATAATTGATTCGATTAAGGCACTTGCCTATATCAAGATAACCCTCTGGAGTAAATGCAGCCCGCCACCTTCTTACACTTAGAGTCTTTCCAGCCTGAACTTCAAAAAACCGATCATGAGAGTAAGATAAATAGGTGACAATTAGTTCAAGGAATATTTGTAAAATGCAATAAAAAAGTAATATATTCCTATTGTCCCATAAAAAATACTATACTTCTTTTTCTAGTAAGATTTCAATCCATATTTACCTATTTAGCAATCATCACAAGAAACTGATGACTTCGATTTCGATCCACAAGCTCTAACTTTGTATTATATAAGGGCCCTATTGTTATACACCGGAAGCTAGTTAAAAATCAAGAAGGCGTTCCAAGTATTTTAACAAACTATCGTTTCAGTGATCACTCACGCGTGATCATCAAAAACCAGGACAATGATAAAAGATTAAATTTTGAAAAAAAAAAAAATTGTAGAAACAAACATGAATAGGTACCATCTAAGCATGATTCAAACCCACTAAGCCATTAATTAGCCTCAACAAACTTTAATGGTCCCAAATTCTTGAAAGTGATCCTATAAATTATCACTAGATGAAGTAATAATAATCATATACAGAATCAATGTAAAGCCCATTTAAAAGTTCCTCAAGAAATCTTTGAAAACATGGAGATCAACTATAATCAAATGTTTCCTGCTAAATAAAAAACTTATTCATGCCAAAAAAAATAATATTCAAATTTATGAAGTAAAAAGAAACTTCTCTATGGAGTAATAATCACCAAATTTTTCTGCTAAATAAAACTTATTCATGCTAAAAATTAAAATAATAATAATAATAATAATAATAACAACAACAATAAAAATCAGTGGCAAATTGGCAATATTTGTACTGCACCAGGAAGATCAAAGAACAAGATAATAAATAATTACCCAATTTGTATCTTATTATACTATACCAGGCTATCACAACATATTATATAAGCTCAAAACATCAAAATTTAATAAACAAAGATCAAGAAACCTAAAACACAACAAAATGAAGACATTTCACACCACAAATTCAAGATCTTTTAACAAAACAATCATCAAACTAATAACTAATTAATAAGTTTAACAATATTATTACCTTGATTCTAAAGTTGGTCACCGGAACATCAGGATATCCAGCTCGGATTTCATAATATGAATCAGTGGGTTGTCCTGGGTCTTTCCGGCAAAGATTCATCGTAAACCCGGATCTAAAATTCGGGTTTTTTATATGAAATTGATTGATCAATCGAGAGAAACAAAACCCAGATGGGAATTTGAATATTGTTGTGGCTGGTTAGTGGGCGGCCTTGGTCAACGCGGATCTGTTGACCTTGTTGTTGTTGAATTAATTCATTTGTTTCATTCCATCAAATCGAATCATACTCGGTTATTGTGTGAGCCAGACATGTGATGTGCTGTGAGTGTCTAAACTATAATTAGATTATTAAGTTTATTAATGAGAAATCTGCTATTTGCCTCCCTGGTTTATATCGTCGCTGGATGAATCAACGACTGAAAACAAAATTGCGAATGTTCTGTCACTGTGAAATTTTGGTGGGGCAGTATATGCCCTTCCATTAAATATTTTCGTTAATGACCGTTGAGATGGAGGGTGTTTTGGTCTTTTTACAAATAAAAATTTAGCGGGTCACATCTGTGCCAATCTGTTTGTTATTTTTTTTAAAGCTTGAAAAAACCAGCTTGACGGGAAAAATGGCAGTCCGACCATCGGGTATTATTTTCTTCCCTACTTCCTAGTAAGAATTCTTCCTCCCTACTTCATCACTCCTTTTTTTCCTTACACATCTTTTCCTTACCCCTCTCAACTTCCTCAACACTCCATATATATATATGCATACCACCGTAGCCATCTTCCTCAACACAACACTTCATCTTCATCCTCCATCTTCATCCAAGACTAGAACCCACCCGTCGCCCCCTCAACCGTCGCACCGGCTCCCACCGTGTCCCCGTCGCACCGGCTCCGTCTTCCCCGTCGCACCGGCTTCCCGGCTCCCACCGTCTCCGACTCCGTCTCCCCTTTCCGTCGTACCTCGGCTTCAAGATGGTTCTAATAATCACTGTGAACTTCAATCCGGCTCTATTAGGAGTCCCGATTGATATCAATCTCCGGATATAGCTCCGCATCCGAGCGATTACGGCTTGGTTTTTGGTCAACTTAGCCGGCCAAAACCAAATCAACTTCCACCGTACGTGGAATCTTGGGCCGCGTCTCCGGATGCTACCGTTATAAAATCCCGAAGTTTATAATCCGGGTGAATAATTATAAGTATGTTATGCATGCTACCGTTCTTAAAAAACGGCCTATTTCCTTATTTTCGAGCGAAAAGTTTACTAAAACACGACACTTTTCGTTGTTTTTGGGCGAAAAATTTACTAAAAAACGGGTCGTTTCGTTGTTTTCGGGTGAAAAGTTTACTAAAAAACAACACTTTTCGATGTTTTCGGGTGAAAAGTTTACTAAAAAACGAGTCGTTTCGTTGTTTTCGGGTGTAACGTTTCTTAAAAACGGCCCGTTTTGTTGTTTTCGAACTAAAAGTTACTAAAAAACGACACTTTTCGTTGTTTTCGTACAAAAAGTTTCTTAAAAAACGGCCCGTTTCGTTGATTTCGGACTAAAAGTTTACTAAAAAACGACACTTTTCGTTGTTTTCGGACGAACAATTCACTAAAAAACGACACTTTTTCGTTGTTTTCGAACGAAAAGTTTGAAAGCTTGAAAAAACCAGCTTGACGGAAAAAATGTCAGTCCGACCACTGGGTATTATTTTCTTCCCTACTTTCCCCGTAAGAATTCTTCCTCTCTACTTCCTCACTCATTCTTCTTTTCCTTACCCCTCTCAACTTCCTCAACACTCCTTCTTCAAATATATATATATACATATCACCGTAGCCATCTTCCTCAACACAACACTTCATCTTCATCTTCATCCTCCATCTTCATCTTCATCTTCATCCAAGACCCGAGCCCACCCGTCGCCCCCTCAACCGTCGCACCGGCTCCCACCGTGCCCCGTCGCACATGCTCCGTCTTTCTCGTCGCACCAGCTCCGTCTTCCCCGTCGCACCGACTTCCCGGCTCCCACCGTCTCCAGCTCCATCTCCTCGTCCGTCGTACCCCGGCTTCAAGATGGTTCTAATAATCACCGTGAACTTAAATCGGGCTCTACTAGGAGTCCCGAATGATATCAATCTCCGGATATAGCTCCGCATCCGAGCGATTACGGCTTGGTTTTTGTTCAACTTAGTCGGCCAAAACTAAATCAACTTCCACCGTACGTGGAATCTTGGCCCGCGTCTACGGATGCTACCGTTATAAAATCCCGAAGTTTATAATCAGTGTGAATAATTATAAGTATGTTATGTATGCTACCGTTATTAAAAAACGACTCGTTTCGTTGTTTTCGGGCGAAAAGTTTACTAAAAAAGGACACTTTTCGTTGTTTTCGGGCGAAAAGTTTACTAAAAAACGAGTCGTTTCGTTGTTTCCGGGTGAATAGTTGACTAAAATACAACACTTTTCGTTGTTTACGGGTGAAAAGTTTACTAAAAAACGAGTCGTTTTGTTGTTTTTGGTCGAAAGGTTTACTAAAAAACGAGTCGTTTCGTTGTTTTCGGGTGAAAAGTTTCTTAAAAAACGGTCCGTTACGTTGTTTTCGGACTAAAAGTTACTAAAAAAGCGACACTTTTCATTGTTTTCGAACGAAAAGTTTCTTAAAAAACGCCCCGTTTCGTTGTTTTCGAACGAAAAGTTTACTAAAAAACGACACTTTTCGTTTTTTTTGGACGAAAAGTTTACTGAAAAAACAACAATTTTTCTTGTTTTCGGACGAAAAGTTTGAAAGCTTGAAAAAACCAGCTTGACGTGAAAAATGACTGTCCGACAACCGGGTATTATTTTCTTCCCTATTTCCCCCGTAAGAATTCCTTCTCCCTACTTCCTCACTCCTTATTTTCCTTACCCCTCTCAACTTCCTCAACAGTCCTTCTTCCTCAACACTCCTTCTTCATATATATATATATATATATACATATCACCGTAGCCATCTTCATCAACACAACACTTCATCTTCATCCTCCATCTTCATCTTCATCTTCATCTTCATCCAAGACCCGAACCCACTTGTCGCCCCCGCAACCGTCGCACCGTCTCCCACCGTGTCCCCGTCGCACCGGCTCCGTCTTCCCCGTCGCACCGGCTTCCCGGCTCCCACCGTCTCCGGCTCCGTCTCCCCGTCCCGTTGTACCCTGGCTTCAAGATGGTTCTAATAATCACCGTGAACTTCAATCGGGCTCTATTTGGAGTCCCGATTGATATCAATCTCCGAATAGAGCTCCGGATCCGAGAGATTACGGCTTGGTTTTTGGTTAACTTAGCCGGGTCAAAACCAAATCAACTTCCACCATACGTGGAATGTTGGGCCATGTCTCCGGATGCTACCGTTATAAAATCTCGAAGTTTATAATCCGGGTGAATAATTATAAGTATGTTATGCATGCTACCGTTCTTAAAAAACGAGCCGTTTCGTTGTTTTCGGGTGAAAAATTTACTAAAAAATGACACTTTTCGTTTTTTTCGGGCGAAAAGTATACAAAAAAACGAGTCGTTTCGTTGTTCTCGGGTGAAAAGTTTACACAAAAAACAACACTTTTCGTTGTTTTCGGGTGAAAAGTTTACTAAAAAACGAGTCGTTTCGTTGTTTTTGGTGAAAAGTTTACTATAAAACGAGTCGTTTCGTTGTTTTCGGGTGAAAAGTTTCTTAAAAAACGGCCCGTTTAGTTGTTTTCGTACTAAAAGTTTACTAAAAAACGACACTTTTCGTTGTTTTCGGACGAAAAGTTTCTTAAAAAACGGCCCGTTTTGTTGTTTTAAGACTAAAAGTTTACTAAAAAACGACACTTTTCGTTATTTTCGGACGAAAAGTTTACTGAGAAAACGACACTTTTTCGTTGTTTTTGGACGAAAAGTTTGAAAGCTTGAAAAAACCAGCTTGACGGGAAAAATGGCAGTCCGACCACCGGGTATTATTTTCTTCCCTGCTTCCACCGTAAGAATTCCTCATCCTTAGGTAACGTTCGGTATGCAGGAATGGAGGATGGAATGGAATGACCCATTGTGAGGGAATGAAAAATAGTGTGTTTGGTTGACCAAAGGAATGGAATGACCCATTACGTAGTCCATTCCATTCCCTCTAAAATACTCCAATTTCATTCCATCCATATCCCCATGTTTTTTTTCATTCCAT